>NC_092687.1:25381824-25533303 GCF_964275005.1 Diadema setosum
GCCACGAACTCCATAACAATGTAATTTGCGTAAAAGGATAGTGTGGTCAAGAGTGTCGAATGCCTTGCTGTCGAATGCCTTGTCGAATGCTGTCCTACGCGCGCTCCTAGGATCGAAATAAGGATCGCGCTTACAGAATACCACCCCTGTTGCATAAATAACCTGAGAAAAACTCGGGTTAGAGGCAGGTGCCTACCTGAGTTTCATGGTTAGTCAATTTCTCTGGTTAAAAAAAAAGCTAAGGTTACGGTATATCGGCTTTCTTTTATTCAAATAAACTGGGACGAGGATAAGTGATTTGCTCGAGGCTAGTGATTTTCTCAGTTTTACGCTCCGCGCGCAGCTAGCGATCACCGCTACGCGCTGTCTGAATGTACGATGTACTGTATACATGACAGTATCGCGCTGCATGCTGTCGCGCATCGCTGCCACACAAACATGTAATACGAGTAGCTGTATGTTCGCTAGCGAGGCTGCTACAAGCTTCCCGATAGCCAATCTGGTTCTAATAAGTTTTTGGAAATAAATCATGAGTTATAGGGATTTATATCTGTGATTCTGGTGCAATACGGCATTATGGAAGCTGAGAAGGGGAGATATCGACATGGATACGAAAGTGCAAACGCCCTACACATCTACAGGCACAGTAAGTACCTGTATACTAATACTATGTATACTGTTACTGTTAGACCTAGGGGGCCTAACTCAACTAGATCTAGTGTTAGTACATGTACTACTACTAGTATGGTAGGTGTTCAACCCACCGACCGGGTCCATAACGACCGACCGCGCATTATAATGGCATTGCGCGTACAGAAAGAAAATGTACGCATGGGACTACGCGCAACGGTGTTCGATTCTTCACTGGGCTACGCTACCGAGTAAAATGTGGCAAAAACAACTAAGTATTCCCTCTAAATTACCGAAATTTAGCAAAATCGAATAAGGTTTATCGTGTAACTACATATAACTAGGCCTACCTTTGCTGACTCGTTGTTAGATGTAGAGTATCCTTCCGTAATAAATTTGACGATTTTGACCGCAAAATTGTCACCGCCGCTTGTACGATCGTGCACACACGTTACACATACACATGACATAAACATTGTGTCGCCCGCTACGACCGTACGAGTTGATGCAGAAACGAGAAATGAATGTGAAAAAAACAAACCGACTCATCAATTCATTTCAATTACGATGAAAAGTTTCCTAATGAAAATCAAGTCAAATTCATCAAACAGTCCTTCAAAAGTGATATCGAAGGATTCAAAATATATTCAAATATTATTGGGGAAAAAATGACGGCTAGAAAAAAACAGCGGCCTGTAGAAAAAACGCATTTAAGTGCCCTTTAGACGTATTGTCAGGGTGGTCGGTTGAAAGGAGCAGGCAACTGAGTGCGGCAAAAATGACACCCCACGCGTTCGAAGCCGCCATCTAAGAGCGCGTACCTCAGATCGCATTTTCAGTGCGCGCTTGTGAATCCGGAGTATTTTCTCCACACGTGAGTAAAATTTCAGGCAAATTGTAAGATTTTTCACGTTTCTATTGGTAGCAAAACGTTAGGTGTCCGGTATTATGAACACCCAACCATACTACTATAAACAGTGTCTAAAGAGTAGATTCTAACTAACAACGTAGCTGGATTTAACGTTAGATCGATTAGTAGGCCTACATCGATAAAGGTGATACATGGAACTATTTTATATTAGAGAACTAGATCTAACTGCTAGATCTAGTAGAATCTACTAGTACTAGCTCTAGCTGTTCCTGCGTTTCCGACTCCTGCACCGAAATCTTCCCAGAAATGAATGAACAAACAGTGCGCAGTAGTTCTCCTAGTCCAATTCCCAGCTGAATTGTTTGCCAGAATGGTAGCCTTGGTAGCTCTGAGTCTAAGTGGGGCTAACCAGAGAAATTTAGATTTAACCTTTGGTCAGAGAGCTAAGGTTAAATAACCTGAGTTTCTTGAACATTAACCTGAGAAAAAAACTATGGTTAAGCTTTATGCAATAGAAAAACTCTGGTTAAAAATTCCTAACCAGAGTTTCTGGATTTAACCATGAAAATTACTCTGGTTAAGGCTTTATGCAACAGGGCCCTGGTGTTTTAGTCAAATGTTTACGCGGGCGCACGGCGCAAGTTTCCTATAGAGACCTACGCTATCGACTTCTCTTTGGCGCTTACAGTCAGACCGTAACGTCCTGAAAAGCCTTCGCATTTATCGTACGCGTATGCATGGACTTCGCGGACATGAATACGTAATGAGCTGGGAGACCACATTTTTAGAGTGTCTGTAAATCTAAACGACATCATTAATCTTCATGATTTATACATCGACGAAAAGCTGAAGAGTTGTACTTTGATGAAATTCGACCACTTAAAAGGTTATGACGTATGAAATAAACTGAACAAGGAAATTATAAAACACAAAATTTGTATATTTTTCATTTTTCCTAAGGGGTACACTAGACCAACGAAATTAAGGTGGACCAAAATGGAAGAGGTATAAAATGAGAGAGGAAATATCATTCTATGAAAAAATAATGACTTTATGTGGACTGATCCTATGAACGGGTCAGGTTTGCGAATAAATCATTGCGTTGTACAGTTAATTTTTGACGAGATTTCAGTTTGCCGCGAATACGCGTTTCTGATTGGTTAATTCCCTCTGAGTGGAGAGTTGAACGAACCTTGCGGAATGACAGTAAACGTGTACTCTACATAACAGAAATACACTGTGTGTAGATGACAGTGTAGGACCCTATGGTGTGTGTGTGCGCGCGCACGCAATGTTATGTATACGCGCTCAGGTTCAGGCAACTGCAGCTAAGATCTCCACGTAAAAAACAGGAACAACACTCCACTCTGATCGGGCGACAGCTCAACTTTGGCTTGAACTTTGTTTGCACAACTAGATAGAGTAGCGTGCATTAATAAATAGCATACAAATCAGTAAAAAAAAAGATCTAGCACTTAGTCTGCGCACATAAGTTCTTTGGGGCTCTGTATTTGGTATTAGAATAATTATTCCTTATTGATCCACTGTATACATCGCTGAGTAATTTATCTAATGATACCCTAGGAGCGCATGATCATTCATGTATCTCAAATTGCCACACTATGATTTTTACTCGACGAGACTTTCAATTTTTATTGTTTTCTAAGCAAGGGACCAATTCAGTTCTTACTGTGCTAATATAACAAGTATATCTAAAACGTTGACTATCATTAATGTAGTGATTCAACCTATGAACGGGTCGGGTTGGCAATAAATAGAAAGCCTTGTTCTAAATTGTCTCAGGGTCGTTTGGAAAATATCGATATGATGCAGAGATATAAATAATGGTATCATAAACTCATTTTATATAATGTAAGCATTAAAAGGTGTGATTTATTTCAAATATTCAAAAATCAAGTCAATTAGTCACGGATAGTAGATCTTCGTGTCGTCAATAAGTGAATCTCGTAGACCATGCACTTTGTCTCTGAATTATCTCGCAAAATCTCGTTTGCTGAGAAGGACATGCGCAAAAACCTGCGCGTACGATAAATTTTTGATTTGAGCTCATTAACAGCAGCGTTGCGGTCTGACTGCTTACGCTTTTGCCCACTTTCCCGAGTCCGAAGAAGTCCGATTCACTGTAGTCAGTGGTCCGATCACAGTTCGGTTCATGATTCGGCTGAGGAGGATGACAGCTTAAGCAAACTTTTTTTTTTTTTGTGATGTCATAATAACAAGCACATATGCACGCACCCTGGCATTACTACAGACTGCGCGATGCGCAAAGAAGACAACAAAGGCAACGTTCCTTAGCAACACCTACGCACTTTACTCTTGATGACAGCTCAACTTCGGTAGTCTTCGTATCAATGCTAACAGTAATCGGCATTATCATCAACAGCGCCATCTATACTACCGAGACTATGCCCCTTTAAATGTGCATAGTGCATAGCGGACCCGCTTGCACAACAAATAGTTACCTGTGTATTATAAAATGTGACCCTTCATCACAAAACCAACAGAAAGTCTCCAAACATGAACTTTTTAGTTAAGAGCAGATTATGAAAGACCAGACTCTTGGCATTCAAATGATGTATAGCTCAATTGAAATAAACTCTCCATTTAAGCTATCTAAACATTACAAAGAAAGCACACACCCTGGACCAGTTAATAATACATAATGAAATTGCAATTATAATACATGTAATAATAATAATAATAATATTAATAATAATAATGATAATGCTAGTAATTTCTGTATTTGTTGCAAATGTAAGCGTTTTACGACTCAGAACTATTAAGGTTTCAAGAATACGGATATGTTGAAGCCCTATAGAAGCATTAAAAGCACACATCTTCAAATTCGCCGTGAATATGCCATGGATATGCTATTATAATTTTACCAGTTAACGTCTTGAAAGGCAATGCTGTTTAAAAAGAAATCCCCACCCTTTCCTGTCGTGTCATGACACGACAGAAAGGGGAGAGGAATATCAATCTATTAAAGGGAAGAAGGAAAAAGGTATAACACTGAAAGGGAAGAGGGGAAAGGAGTACATAAGTGAAAGGGAAGAAGAAAATATTTTTTCCTAATAAAGTAGAGTATTACTTACAGCTAACTGTGAACACTTTGGTATTCTCTACAGTCTCGAAATTCTTCAGAACCACTTGACAAATGTAAAGACCCTCATCTGCCACGTTCAGGTCGGTGATGACAAGGCTAAAGTCTGTGTCGATTTCAAATCGTTCCTCCAAACTGTCGAATGTCCCATCTCTGAAATCAGCCTTGATCGTCCTCGGCTGCTGACGTGAGATGCTCTCCTTGACCCACACCACAACCTGAGGCTCCGATTCGAAGTAACATGGTAGCCGGATGTCTTCTCCTTTCCATCCCTGAACGATGGGGGCAGTGTCTACCACTGATAATACGAAAAGAAAAATGTGAATCCAATAATCATTATTAAAGGAAATCTACTGATTCATCAATGATAAAATAGAATTGGTGCATGTGTCACGGCACATTTTAGTAAATTGCACATTTTGATACCATCTTGTAACTATGTTACGGCACATTTTGCTAACTGCACATTTTGGTGAATTTACCAAACTGTGCAGGACATTGACGGCACATTTTGGTGATTTTCTGCTCCTGCACAATCATTACACAAACAAATTGTAAGTGCAGTTGGTTTTTGTCCATAACGAATGAGATCGGCAGCCTAAAGGCCGTGTCACACCTCTCTAGCTACCTCACACCAAACTAAGCGGGCTTGGTGAGAGTAAGGTTTTTCTAGCACGCAGGAAAATTATCTCGTCCGTACTTGCCCGGAGCTGCGCACACAAGTCCAATTTAACCGTGGCCAAGTTTTGAGTAGCACCTCGCAGGTAACTCCCACGCAGGTACGTCGCAGTCCCTGTATGCGGTCAGCGCGGCTAAGATAATGACATTCTGTCATTTCTGTTGGACTTCTGCCATTCCTCCAGATGAATTTCTGAGTTGTCTGCCCTGGTACGCATGCCACACAAAATACCCGAAAGAAGAACATAAAAAGTAGCGCGCATCTAGCAAGTAAGACACATGCACAACTCGCCCGAATCATTGTCCGCCCTCAGAAATTGTCCGGTATGCTCGAAAATCCTCACATTCAACAAGCCCGCGTAGCTTGCTCGGAAAGGTGTGAGTTACGGGTAAAAAGAACTTCCTCCGGGCGACTTTGAGTGAGATACGTGCTAGGTACTGTTCGTTGGAATTTCCCGCAGAGGTACACGCAGAAGGTCAGTAGGAGGCCCTTAATAGCGGCAGCACCTCGCAGCCAACTCCAACACAATGCCATCCATGTATTTCGCAGTCCCCGTATGCGGCCAAATTAATGATATGCAGTGGTACATCTGCCATTCCTTCAGAGGAATTCCTTTACTGAGTTGTCAGCCCCACGCAGCTGGCACGCAGGTCACACAGCATACCCGCACGAAAAGCAATCGTAATAGCTTACTCGAGCCTTCAGCTCGGGTGAGGTAAATAAGTGTCTTGCCTGTCTCTAGTGCAGGACCATAATACGTACGTTGTGCGTTAACCCTTCCCAGGCCCAAGGGGGCACATTATGCCCCCTATGTTACTTTGTAATTATTTGACGTTTCATCGTCATATTTGGCACGTGGTAGAGCAACTCATACACTACATGACCACATACTTGATTTTTATAAGGTCACCCAAAGAGGGCGCTATATACCAAAAATAAAGAAATACATGAGAAATATGCTAAAAACTTTATTTTGCTGTATAATTTCTTTATCCCCAGTTATTATGTCTTATCATAGACTAATATTTTTCATTATTTTGTCACAAATGATGTGCAAGTCAAAGCTCATTATTTGTTTTGGTTGAAATTCCTCATGTCCACCACATGGGGGCGCTATTCATACCAAAATAAAAAAAAAATACATTATGAGACCTGTGATGTATTGTTTGGGATAGGTACATGCAAAGCTATCATATTTCATATTTCCATAATACTGGAATTTTACGTTTGGAGATTGATAATGTGATAAACAAGTGATGTAAGAAGTATAACTTCGGTGAAGGAATCAAAATGGCACAAAATAGAACAGCAATCTTTGAAAAATACTGTTATATTCAAGTATCTTTATTATATCCATTGTTTTATGCCATTGTCACAGAAAAACAAAGGAAATCATAGGAATTTTTTTCAATTCAATTCAATTCATTTATTTTCATTCTTCTTTTTTTCTTTCTTTCAACAAAAACATAACACAAGATAAATCACGTATTAATCATAAACAAAACATTTGCCTTTGCAATAAATAAATGATATCGATAAACATAAGAGCGCATACTGGCAAAAAAAAAAAATAATACGAAGTCATGATTCAGTTAAAAAAAAAGAAAGAAAGAAAGAATAGAGAGGTCCACTAAAAAGCAAAGCTTGTAGATTGTGAACCACTCACAAAACTTATGAATTACTACAAACACTTGTGACAAAATATGATATACGACAGGACGGGACAAAACAGAAGAAACACAACAACATGACACAACTTGCCAGAATAGATGAAAAGTATGGAAGGAAAGAAAGAAAGAGAGAATGAGAGAATGTGAGAATGCCTACACGCTGAACAAGGGAAATGGAACAGGGAATGATAGAGAATGTGCTTCATAGAGTTGGTGCTGCATGAAGCTGACCAAGGATTGTGATGGCTACTTCTTTGCGTAATAATGAATTCGGTGATTGAATGATTGGTGGATGGATGATGAACCCTGAGGTTGACGAAACCTATAGCTAAGGGGAAAAAAAAAACATATCAGAGAGGATTTAATAGAAACGATTTCAACTTGCGCTTAAAAGAATACAAAGATTGGGACATTTTTATTTCACAGCTCAGTGAGTTACAAAATCTAGGACCGGTTTATATAAATGTATTCTTGGCCAATAAAGTTCTCAGGAGGGGTAAATGAAACTCAATAGATTGTCTAGTGGGATAATCATGAAAAGACTGGATCCGTGGGAACATTGAATTGAAAATACTGGAAAATACATTTAGACTGTAATGAAACATAAACTGACCAAGTTGAAAAAAAATACAAATCTTTAATTTTCAAAATCTTATACTTAGTGAATAATGGCTCTGTATGATAACGTGGCGGGACGCCACAAATAATACGAATAACTTTTTTTTTGGTAATAAAAGTAATTTATCTAATAAGTTTTGATGGGCACTACCCCACGCTAGGAGTCCGTAATTAAGATAAGGTAAAATTAGAGAAAAATACAACGTCAACAAAGAGGACAATGGAATATGAAACTTGAGTCTATTGATAATACCAATATTGCGTGAAATTATTGTACTAATGTTTGTAATATGAGGCCTCCACGAAAGTTTATCGTCCTCTGTAATACAAAGGAATTTCATATGAGAAACTCGTTCTAACAATACCTGTACCTTTGCCTAAATCTTCTAAAGAATTACTAAAAAGCGTAAACTTAGTTTTCTGAAGATTAAGAGATAATTTATTAGCTCTTATCCACTGAGTTACTTTTTTCAATTCGGAATTAACGATGCGTACAAGCGTATCTGGATTTTGGTAAGAAAAGAAAATATTTGAATCGTCAGCAAAAAGTATAAATGAGAGTATGTCAGATGATCTGCAAAAGTCATTAATATAAATGATAAAAAAGTAAAGGTCCTAATAAACTACCCCGTGGGACGCCACATTTAATGAATTCTAAACTCGAGCTGTACTCGTTCAGAGATACATATTGTTTTCGGTTTTGTAGGTAACTCCTGAACCACTCCAAGGCCTTCCATAATGAGACAGTCTATAAAGTAATATTTCATGATTAATTGTATCGAAGGCCTTGGAGAAGTCCAGGAAGATACCAATAAGATGAGAATGATTATCAATAGTGTGCGCAGCGTGGTCAATAAACTTTAAAAGAGCATGAATGGTGCTATGTTTCTGACGAAACCCAAATTGAGAATTTGTAAAAACATTATGCAAATTCAGAAAATGTATTGTTCTTGTAAATATCAATTTTCCAATATTTTAGATAAATATGAAAGCAAAGAAATCGGTCTGTAATTACATATATCCGAATCATCTCCTTTTTTGAATAAAGGGAAAACCTTAGCTATTTTCATAAAATCAGGAAAAACACCACATGATAAGGATTTATTGAAGATATATGAAAGTGGGTCAGCAATTGAAGATATAATTCCCTTTAAAATAAAATTACTGATATCGTCATAACCGGCACTTCGCTTGTTATTCATTGCGGTAACAATATCTATTATTTCATGTTTTGTTGTTGGAACAAAAAAGATAGAACTGAAATTGGATTGACCAAAGAATTTCGAAAAATGTATATTTGACTGTGGTATTTTGTCTGCCAAATTCTCTCCAGTCATTGAAAAATAAGAGTTAAAAACATTAACTATATCATTGGGATCTTCTAAAAACATTTCAGGGCCATAATCACTTCACATTTTGCTTCTTCAGCAAATTTCAGTCAAGAAACGCCCATTTCATACATTATAATATTGTTAATTGGAATTGGAACAGGAAAATACGCAAAATCTCACTGACATATTTGGCAGTTTGTGGTTGCCATGGCAACCAGCAATATCAAATATAGGTAAATTTTACATCACCATTCGTGTTAACATGATATCCTATATTATTTTACACCTATTCATCTTTAAACAATACAATTGTTGTTTCCTTTTACCGGAAGAAGTAAGACCTTCTGTTGTTGTTGTTGTTTTTTAAGTTGTTTTGAAATCCCATTAACTTTCCTTTAAAAAGAAACCCTTCCCACCCCCGTATGCTACTGCAAATGCAGCTAAAATTGTACCTGATATTGGTATACTTTATTTTCTTTCTCTTTCCTCGAATTAAAGAACCTTGCACGCTGAAGACCATGAACGGTCTTGATGAAGGCATCAGATCATCCATTTGCTTAATTTAAATCCGGATCTCTCACCTCTCCCAAAATATCTGTACCCATTTGCCTATATTTAAGGCTTTTGTGTATGTGCGTGTGTGTGCGTGTGTGTGTGTGTGTGTGTGTGTGTGTGTGTATCTTATTAATCGAAGCGTTCCCACTTTGCAGGTGTTAAATTTGTGTGTCTTGACAACAACTATAGCCGGGTTCACACGTACAAATTAGCGGGATGACGATCGCGATGCAAATCTCGAGATTTGTATCCCGCTAATTGATGTACGTGTGAACCCGGCTAATGAATCATTGATTTCCACATTGTTAGCTGTGGTAGGTAATGTCGAACCAAATCAAACAATAATCTGCATAAGAACCCGTCTAAAATTCTAAAACAATGTCAAAAGGTGCCGTTGTGCGATCATTCTTCAACCCCTAACTTCTTAAACTACTCTAATCTTCTTAACAGAGTGGGACCATATGTGCCTCGAAATGGACATGGTCTGAGTCACACTCGATCAAATACGTTGCACAGGCCGCACCAAGACACTTACATTCATCATGTACACATCATATTTTACTTGTTGTGTCACCCTCACTCATGATGAGCTATTACAGAAATGCGGAATGAACTTTGTTGATACCCTTGTTTTTTTGTTTTTTTTTTTTTTTTTGTGTGTGTGCGTGTGGGGGGGGGGGGGCTTATTATCCACCAAGTCAAAACACCCTTTTGAGTGTAATGCCGCAATTCGGTTTGCCCGCTGTAACATTTTAATTATTACAGATATCTGTTGAAATCAAATTCATGATGTTCTGAAGAGCAATACTTAGTTTACTTACGTATAATTCTTATATTGACTTCCAGCAATCTACACCAAGTTGATACATGAGTACGTTAAACATACCTTCTGCAGCGAGACTACAGAACACCGATGTAATCAATGTCAGTAGCAGAACGAAGTCTTGCCTTCTATCCATGACAAATAGTTACACACTGTTAAATTTGAAATCACGAGTGTGAAGGTACGTTGGATCCCAATGTTCGGCATGCCTCTCGTGTATAATTTCTTGATCACCACAATATCCCAAAAGGGGACGGTAGTCGAGCCACCTCTTGCAAAGTATAGCCAACAGTAGGAGCTTTTGTAGCTCGGAGAATAGGTCAACCATTCATCATCAAGCACGATGCCCCTTAGTTGAGATCTCTACTGCTGCAGCGTTTATATCGCTATAATAACCAAGGCACATTATATCATCACCGTGCTCATTGTATCTTACTGCAGAGGGGAATCACATCTGAAGTTTATCCCATACATGCTTGAGTGATCTTATAAATGATATCAATTCAGGTCAGTTCCAGTCGACCATTTTGAGACAGTTTTCTCCTGAAGAATAAGACTGGTAATGCGGAACTACTCCCTATAAATTAACCTTGTGCTTGCAAGTAAATCACTGTTTCGTATATCATGTGACATACATTCTGTTGACACTGTCGAGTCATAAGAGATATTGCAGTCCACGGTTCAATGAGAAATATGTTCGTATATTTCCTATATAATAACTACAGATAAATATGTCAAGTGATGCACAGCACGATAATGTTTATAATATATTAAACTTCAGTCTTATGTTTTACTTTTGTTTGTTTTTTCCGCGGCCATAGGCCGACACAATAATAGCTAAGCATACTTTTTGAACAATACATAGGAATACATAGGGTGTTATCAGTCCTCTTTTTTGGACTCCGGTTGTGGTACCGAACAAAAATGGAGAAGCTTTTGCCAGTAGCAAATCATACCAGAGCCTTTTTTTTTGGGGGGGGGGGGAGGGGCAGGCTTTTATCATTCATTTTATTTTGTTTTGTTTTGTTATATATCATTTCATTTCATTTTATTTTATTTTATTTCATTTTATTTTATTTTATTTCATTTTAAGATAATGGCCGCTTCTTTTCATTTTTTTTTCATGGCTTCTTTTCAATCTACATTAGTGAACCTCTGCCTTCGTATTAAACGGCTATCATATCACTCCCCTTTCATAGTGTCGTTATTTATGGGCGCTGAATTACAGAGTGGGCTGCGGCTCAATTATAACGGGTTTGGGCAAGTATGAAAAGGAATTTAACGCTTTAATGCGAAGAGTTTGCAAAGAATTTTCATGAGTTGAAAAGGGGCCTCTAAGTCACACCTTATCACACAACTCTACACACACACAAAAAAATTGCTGTAGAGAAATTGCTGAAAACACACTTTTCGATCCATTTCAGATCCCAAACGTATTAACAATGTAGAGGAGTAGAAGAAGAATAACTCATTCACAAAATATAAAAAGATTGACCTGGTTGACCCGTTTCACTTTTTTTTACTCCTCACGTAAAATCAAGGGTAGCGACTTTTGGTTGGTTTAGTGATGCTCGGTCACATACTACACGAATGCACTTAATAATAGACATGAATGTGTATTATTATCATTAGTGTATAATCAATTCGAGTGACTTGATTTTCGTGCCAGACGTTATTGTCTTTCATACCCGAACCCCTACCTCCCTCCAAGCAGTGAGATTGGTCTAATTGACCCAGTTGTTGCATGTTAAGTTTCGATTAATGGTAGACTTTCTACTGTTATGAACTCCAAGCAAGTTTTGGTAAAGCAGGGAAGCAAAGTCAACATACGGCAAACACTCATCACATAACGCAGTTACCATCATTCCATTGTCAACAAGTTAGGGTGGGTGTGCAAAGGTACATGAGGGTGGCAGAAGGTTTGTTCATCTATCTTTCTCTCCTTACAGTATATTATAGGTTGTATCAAACGTTTCCCCAAGGGGGAAGTCATTTTTGACTAACAAGATGACTCTGAGTGTAAACTGTGAAATCAAAATCTCCTACATCTGATATGTTAATTATGTAAATTCATGACGTAGATAAGACTTGCGTAAACGTCGTTCATACTCAAAATGACTAACAAATAAATAAGTAAAGCACTAGAATGCCGAGTTAACAGAAACAAACTATCTAGTGATTGAAAGATTCCAAATAGATTGGTATTACCCTAATCCTACCCCCTTTTAACTGATTAAAAACAAAGAAATGAACCATCGACGACAAATTTAAGGCGCTATGTAGTAAAAAAACAAATATAATGTTACAAAAGCTTCCACATGTTTAGGGTGTTGTGTTTTGTTTTCGCTACATGCATTAAGGAATGTTAATTTTCTTTCTGTTTCATTCCTTGAGATTTGATAAACACAGTCAGACAAATATGTATATGTATATACATATATATGAAGAGTTTGTTTGCAAAAACCGATAAGTCCATTTTTGAAGATTCTGAAGTACGGTCTCTGTAATAAAGTACAAAATAATACCTTTTAAATGATATATTGGTCACTACATATAAAGGTACATTTTTGAAGTTATGGTCAAAAGAAGCACAAATTTTCTTATTATTCTCTTTATTTTTCTTGACCTTTAATCGCAAATATCTCCATTTGGCAAATATGGACTTATCGGTTTTTGCAAACAAACTCTTCATATATATATATATATATATATATATATATATACATATACGCAGATAGATTAATTTTTCTACAATTTACCTTGGTATTGGTCGACACAAGAATTACATCATGGAAACCTCTTTTATACTAGGCAACACGAATTACATGGTTATTGTCTATGACTTTCACAAAGTATAAGGTATTCCACTGAAACTGTGCATATGCATGAGAGCAATGGAGTATGCATGATAGGGTAAAGTGATAAAACATTGAATAAATGGACTTTGTCTTCAATGTGAGGTGCTTAAACAAACTTGACAATTGACACGTCCGCAAATGTATGCTCATCATAATCTTTTTTTTTTTCATTCTCAAAACAGAGTTTTGAGAATACTGCAAGTGTCCACAAAAAATTAAAAGGGCACTTCACACTATTATCAAGGTGATCTATATGACAATTATGCAGACTACATTGGGAATCAAGAAATCCTGTTATGCTGTAAAATAGAGATTACAAAATCTGCACTTTAAAAGAATGTTTCATATTTCCATGAAACTGCAAGTCCATAGTTTGGTCTTCAAATTTGGTTAATCTTATTTTCTTCAGCCAAATGTCTTACGTATAGAATAGTTTTGTTGTTGTTTTTTTTTTCAATAATATCAAACATAACTTCTTCGCTACAGATGGCAATGTACATGAATCGAACACAAAAATAAAAGTTATATTAATTTTGTTTAAAAATGAATACACGGTATCAATAGCAAATACTTAACTAAGACACTGTATTTTATGGCTATAATATAGGAAAAGTAAAGTTATTGCGAATAACCCACTGTGGTTAAGGGCACTACATGACTTGCCATTCGTTTCATAATATTATGATATATTATTTTGAATTATGTTGGAGGTAATCGAGTCAATCAGGAAGTTTTTTTTTTCTTTTTTGACTTCATCACTAGGAGCAACTCACAAACTGTACAAGCTATGCTTCTCTTGTGAAATCCTCTTTCGCATGAAAGAGTTGAAAATGAGATTGCATTTGCCTACTTGTTTTTTTATCGAAATACAAACTTGATACTACCAAAATAGTATTCATGTTTTGCTGAAGATTATGTAATTCAAAATTACTTAGTATGTACTCATGTAAGCGGTGATCGGAATAGTGCTTGTATTATTCTTTATGTAACTGCAATCATTTGAATTGAATTGAATTGAATTGAATGTATCGGCGATATGCGGTACGCTTTGTTCTCAATAAAATGTGTTTTTCCCTTTTGCAAAAGACGGTGAGCAGTGAGGATAAAGACGTTATCTTCGTTTGTTTATTGTAGTATACGATGTTTGCCTCAAACATGATAGACCTACATACATCTGGTTTTATCCTGCCTATGAGTAGCAGTCAGGTGATAGCATGTAGGTCCTAGGCGAGTTCGCCTAGTACTTCTTTGGTGATAGCTGATACATGGATCCATATTGTACCCCCCCCCCCCCCGTAAAAAAATAACGTTTTTATTCCGACAAATTGAGGTCTTCACGAATCGTTTACCCTGCTGTCATAAGGAGGTAATTCATCTAATAATTATGCATAAACACACAAACAATACATCTTGTCTGTGTGATTTCTAATTGAATGTACTAATTATGTGTTGCAGTGTTTCATAAGAAGGGACAGCGAAAAGTAATTACCATCACAAAGACATGTCTTCCATTGAGAGTGACGAGTCATGATGCAATGCCACATGAATCAATTGTCTTTCTATCTGTGAGTCAGATACAGATTATCACACCTACTTCAAATATTTCTTAGTGACTGCATCAAACATGGGACCAAAGGAAATAACACTGTTGTTACTCCATCTGTTGAACCACTTCGGTATGCCATTGAAGCAGCTGCAACACTGCCTAAACATGTTGCTAAACACACGATTTTATTCTAAAAAAAAACAAAAGAAAAATCACAGTACTTTTCTTCCATCTCTCTTGTGACATGAATATAGTATATATATTTCGACCTATTGTTAAAAATGTTAAAAATGTTGTTAATACTGAACAATAGATTAAAGTACGGTTACAATGAAGTCAACGTTCAGGGGCCCGTTTCATTAAACTTGTCATCAGTGACAATTGCCACATTTCTGTGACAAATTTGCTCTCAGCCAATCAGATGCAAGGATTTCAGTAGCTTTACACATATATGACAACTTGTCACTGATGACAAGTTTAATGAAACGGGTCCCTGGTCTCGAAACTGCTGCTCATTCATTGAGCAGTAATTTCGACACCTGAACGTTGACTTTATTGTATGGGGAACTTCGTTATGGTATTGTCCCGTATTCGATTCATTGCTGGAATACTGACCACACGTGTGCATTTTTTGATTTTTTTTTTTTACCCAAACCTCCTCCAGATATGAAAAGAAGATCTTATTTCGAGGATCAAACGCTTCTCATTCGCTCACCCCATATTTCATCAGGGATTATGGAAGTTACCCGTCGTGGTATAACTGAACCTGTGTCAGTAGAGAATGATTTGCCCTCATATGGGCTATACGAATACGTGCCCCATGTCTAATAATGGAAGCATGATGATGGTGACAGAGAGAAGACAGACCATAATGTTTGCTCTTACTGTGATAAAGTACGCCATTCGATTTCTTTAATAGACTGTATTCTGATCTAATTTGGTATCGTAATCTGTTGTTACATATATGCAATAATAAGTATGAATAAACAGACGCACACCCATTCACACACACACACACACACACACACACACACACACACGCAAACCACAACAAACAGAAAATATAGGTTTCATTATTTGTTCATGACAAAAGTGCGATCACAGGACCCACGGGAGTCATTATCCTCTAATCAGCACGTCTACACATTTTCAATTTAAATATCTTTCAAAAAGATGACTAGATAAAGAGTATTCATTTATGACAGCGTGGTATGTGACATGTTGTGACATGTTGATTCGTAGGATAATGATAATTTCCATAATCAAATATCAAAGTTTAGCGGTGCATAAGCAACACCTTATAATACACTCTGGCTCCAGCGCTTATCTAAATCTTTGCAAAACATTTTTGATACACTAAAATACAAAACATGTAAATCCCACATTTGTAAAATCATGAAGTAAGAACATGAAATATATTGTAGAACATGTATCCGAATGTCATCCCATATAGACACCGTATTTTATTGTAGGGTATCCGAATAGTCACATCAAGATTTATTCGTTGAAATACTGACGGAAAATAAAATGTCATATGACAGTAAGATTTTGCCCCAAGTCCAAAATTAATGAAGATAGTGGTGTTCGGAAATAGTCATGTATGGAATACTAAATGTACAAGTATAACGCGCTCTACCAGTATCGGCGCAATTCTGATTATGTTGCAAAAAATACGTCAACAAACCTTACTCCCATATCAGTGCCATCTGTACAGTGTAAGTTTAGTAAAGTACAACAACACATAAGGCAATGTGTAGAGCCTGAGCATGCATGTGCTTCACCAAAATTACAAACAAAATACGTGTGCCCGTACTTATTCTGTACTTTGCTGCTTCGTACCTGCGTCATTACCGAAGTTCATTCATGACCGGTGAACAGAGTGAAAAAAAAGATATCTTGCGTAGGTTTTTTTTTCTTTTTTTTTATAAAGCAAATGTCAAATGCATTCCGTATTATATTTTATTAGAAACATAAAGAAGCAGACATAATAAAAACACAATATCTATTTCGGAAGTCCCCTTGAACCTCTATTAACTTATAGTTCACAATCTCATATCTCAATTTTTGATACGGCTTAAAACACTCTTTCCCGTTCATGTTATAATTCCAAAACTAAAGAACAATATAATAGAAGGATAGTTCTTTCAAACAATGTGAAAAAAAATCACATTTGATGGATTTTTTTTAACTTCCTAAGGTGTTACACAAGGGAACATGTTCCATCTCTTTGTTTGGTTTTATCATAAGAAGGAACTGGCTGTCTTGTCCATGAGGCAACAATTTTAAACATTACTTGATGAATTAGCTTCGATCTGTCCCGATGACTTTATCCAAGAGGAAGATTCAGTTATATAAATTTTATTTGAAACACAAATATTCCAGAAGGCATTGCGAGGTACTCTTTGATACGAATAAAAATGCAATAGTTTGTTAACATTATAACAACAACACCAAAGATTAAATTGGAAAATTAAACCCCATCACTTTCAGTAATTATACAAGAGTCCCTTTGCATTCGACTCCATGGCAGTCCGGCACGGGAAACTTGTCCACCGGCGTAATATTAGCTTCTGTCGTAAACGTTATAGTAGTTTTCCTTGGGGTGTTGTAATACGCCTGGGTAAGTAAATAATAATAATGATAATAATAACAATTAACGTTCCCGCATGAAGGTTGCTGGTTGTTGGGCAATAAGCAACATATACGGGGATGAATGGAAAAATAAATAAATGAGCAGAAATTTGAAATTTTATCATAGGAATGAATATGAGAAGGAAGAAAGGCAAAGTTATGCAAGAAATTGCAGGACATGATATTCACCCTAACTGTGTATGCAATATGTTAATTTACCACGTCTTTAACTTGCAATAGTATCCTTTACGTACAATTACATATGGCTGTTAGCATACTCGCTGAAAAGGTTCATCTGATTGGAAAATCAACTGGATGAACATTGATTTAACACAATCAATGGAAATTACCTTTACTTGATAAGACTTTCGCCTGCTGGCTCTGCAGGCTTCTTCAGATCGAGCGTTGTGAGAAGGACTTCCCACGAGCCGACGTAGCTGGCGCACGCCGATCTGAGAGATCAGCACAGACGAAAAATTGACAGAACTAGCTTCCAATAAGGAAATTATCATCCTTCCCGCAGATAAGGGGAAAGCTACAGTGGTCATGGACACTCGAGACTACAAAGACAAGGTCAGTACCACGTTGGCAGATGCTAGGACGTATGAATTACTATCTTGTGACCCCACTGCCTCTTACAAACGGAAGTTAATAGCGCTACTTAAGCCGCTCAAAGCTCACAACAAGATCACTTCCAAACAGTACGACTACCTCTATCCAACGGCCGAGAATGTACCACGTCTGTATTGTACCCCTAAGACTCACAAAGAAGGCTTTCCCCTCCGCCCCATAGTGGATTACATTGGATCCATCGGTTACAATACCTCAAGGTCATTAGCAGACATATTGTCACCGGTGGTAGGGAAGACAGATCACCATGTACTCAATTCCAAGGACTTGGCAGAAGAGTTTAAGGACATCACACTCGAGGAACATGAAGTTCTGGTCTCGTTCGACGTCGTGAGCCTTTTCACCAACACCCCAATCGACCAATCCATCCAGATCGTAAGGGACAGACTCCAGAAAGACTCCGAACTACACAAGAGGACCAATCTCACAGTAAACGACATCATAAAGCTTCTCGAATTTATCTTGTCGACCACCTACTTCAGCTTTGACGGCAAGATATACCGCCAAAAATATGGAACAGCTATGGGCAGCCCAGTGTCACCCGTTGTCGCAAACATCTACATGGAATACTTGGAAGAAGAAGCCATTGCCTCCGCTCATGATGACATCAAACCCAGAGTTTGGAAGCGTTATGTGGATGACATCCTTGCCATCGTAAAGGCGGACACAGTCGACAGACTAAAGGCACACCTAGACCAAGTCGATGACACAGGCAGTATCAAATTCACCCATGAGCTGCAGGTTGATAATTCCATCCCTTTCCTGGACACCAAGATCACAAAAAGACCAGATGGCACAACCAAGATGGTCGTCTACAGGAAAAAGACACACACGGGACAATACCTGAATTTCCAATCCCACCATCCACTCCATCAAAAACTAGGGGTCATCCGTACACTCATGGACAGAGCACACAGCATCGTCACGGAGGAAGCAGACCTGAAGGAAGAGGAAGATTACATCCAGTCCTCTCTCAGGAAATGTGGATACCCTGGCTGGTCTTTCAAGAAAGCCAAAAAGAAAAGGGGGGGGGGGACAATCAAACCAAGAAGAACTCACAGACCAAACCAACCAATCAGAGGAGGAAATGGTAACCATCCCATATGTAAAGGGTACCTCGGAAGCATTGCAAAGGATTTACCGCAAATACCACATCTCCACAGCATCCAGGCCACACAAGAAACTCAGGAACATCCTAGTCCACCCAAAAGACAAACGATCCATCGATGACCAAGCGGGGGTAGTTTACAAGATTCCATGTGGTAACTGTGAAAGAAGCTACATTGGAGAAACAGCTAGAAAATTTGGCACCAGAAAAAAATGAACACAAACTAGAGGTAGACACAGTTAGTGCGTCCTACTACACAAGAGGGGAAAAAGAAGGAATCCACCTCCCACATGCACAAGTCGGCCATCAGCGACCATGTGGCCAGTGAAAACCACCACATCAACTGGAAGAAGTGTTCCATCCTAGCCAGAGACTCTGGAAAAACCTCACGCTGGATAAGGGAAGCAATTCACATTCGGAAACAACAAGGGAGAACCTTCAACCGAGACCTCGGACAATTTTCACTTTCCTCAATATAGGGCTCACACCCGTAAATATAATGGATTCTTCCCGGCCTGATCACAAATTCGTACCAAAGATACCAAAATTAATTCAGAAAAAAAATCATAAAAAATCAGGAAATGAAGGTAGAAGAAAAGTTTTTAGCTCACGTTGATGAGTGTGAATTCCTCTACAAAATATGTTCTGCTTGGCAGGTGATAGGTTTTTCTTGTGGAATTTAAAGGGACTAATTTAACTCGGCGCACGCACAGAAAATCAGAGCCTTTTTGAGTTAAAAAGACACGTAGTCTGACTTTGCGGACCTTTTGACAGAGTTTGAACTGAAAAACCCCCCTTGATATTTTGATGAGTGAAAGGGCACATCTTACTTTATTTTGACATGTGATATGAAAGACGCCATTTGTATGAGTTATTTTACAGAATTTTTTAAAGTTTGATTTTTAACACATATCCCTATGGGGAAATATTTATGGGTGTGAGCCCTATAGAGAATGGTCATATTGTACACAAGTCAATGGGAACCTGAATTGCACTGGGAGTCATTGTTGTGATATGACGATGGCAGCTACTGTGAGCAAAAAGTAAGTGCTGTTTTGTGAAAACTGATCATTTAGGCAATCTATTACACATTTTTTTTTATATATACTTCAGTTAGAGTATTTAAATTACCATACTCGTTTAGTGCAGTACAAGTTAGCAAGTCTGTACACAATGCAAATCCAGCTAGATGTAAGACTAGTCACGTCACATACTCGAGTTATTGTGGGCTGCATGCTCGCTGTAGACACTACATACACGTACACGCGTACCGCGTACAAGATAGGTATTCTACATACGTGTACTCGGTCCAGTGAATTTGGCAATGCAATTGGGAATTGCCAATGTAAACAGTCAATACTTATTCTTCGACATCTTCGCCTGACGAGAGTAGGATTAAACTGGAGCTGATGCAGATTTGGTAAATTCTTGCAAAATGATTTCAAATTTCTTTCAAGTGTGGTCTTTTTCTCATTACCGACATGAATTTTATAGATTAGGTGGTAGAGTCTTTTTGCCACTGTCGGGTTAAAACTTAAATGAGAGCCTGAGCGCGGAAGTTTGATTACTAGATCTAGTACAGTCCTATCCGTTCCTAGTTAATTATTGCTGTACTCTTTCTCTAGTCTCTAGTCCTATGTCAGAGCTAAGTTAGAGTGAATTAATTTTCAAGAAGAGACTTTGTCATGGCTACAAGTGATTTAGGCTTCTCTCCGTTCAAGGAAAGGTTGCAAAGCAAAACTAAGAAGTGTGGGGAAGACCCAGCATCTTGCTGGCTCTTCACGGGAAGGATTAAAAAGAATGGTTATGGGCTGGTGGATGTTGTGATTCCAGAGAGAAGCAAAGTGCGAACAACAATTCATGCTCATCGACTTGCTTTGATGATCTGGGTCACTGGATCATGGGATATTCCATCTGAGCTCGATGCATCCCACCTTTGTGGCACACGAAATTGTGTGAGGCCCAGTCACCTGGTGCTAGAGAGCCGTGAAGATAACAAATCCAGACAAATTTGTCAAACTTATAAAGTTTGCACTGGACATGATCCAAGACCAAGGTGCATTTTTCCACCAGCTCAATAATTTTATCACACAATACCAAGTTGCAAATGGAAAAGAGTAAGTCATTGATAGATTCTTTAATCTATTGATTCTTTGGACTTTGCACATATTATAATCATTTTGAAAGTCTAAACTTTAGAACCACACTGTAACTTGTACTTTTCCCTTATACAAATTAAAGACTGAACTGCTGTGACTGTGAGTATGGTATGAGTCTATCATGTCTATGGGGGGGGGGGGGAAGGAGGAGGGGATGATTCTCTCTTCTGTACTGTAGATCTGTTGAATTTGAATTTCTATCCCCCCCCCCCCCCGCCCCAGGAAAACAGATCTAGATGGATTCATCATCTGACTCTTCAAGTTCATTTGTAATCATTCTGTCATAGCTGTGATCTAGTGCAACAGAGAAGTGCTCTTCTTCAAGCTGCCCTTTAACATATGACCGAAATCGATCGTCATTCTTCCAGTTTTTGCTTTGCTCATAAAGTCTGTATCTGTAATTCCTGTGTATAGCTTTAGAAACCTTCCCATGTTTTCTGTTCCTTTTCCTCCAGTACTCCCGTCGCTTTTGCAAGTGTAGAAGTCTGCGGTTGAGAACTCGACCTCCCTCCAGCGGTACACCAGCAGCCGAAGCCTTTTCTAGAATTGAGATCGGTCCATTGTTGGTGAGTTGGATAGCAGACTGTTCCCTGTTTGAACGATTACGGGAATATCTCCCAGTGTAGTGGGGACTAGTTACTGCAAATGCGGCATTCATAGATTCTGCTTTCTGGGTTGATGAATGCAGTTTAGTTTTTTGCAGCATTTTCGGTGACAACCTCTGTGTGATGATGTTGAGTATTTGTCTCTTGTCATCAGCATTAAGTGTTAATCTTATTCTGAATGCTGGTCCCAAGAAAGAGAATTTGTAGTCTCCTTTACAAACCAAACTCTGAGTACGGCATAGTTCATGATTCCCAACATAGCATGATAGTATAGCCTCTGCACATTCACCAAGTTCCTTTGTATATTTCGGTAGATTACCAGGAGACCTTTCGTGCGCTGCATTGAGTTCTGCTTGAACACGCTGTGCAAAGTCATCTGCTAGATTTTGTTGCTGTTTTGCTCTGATTTGGACAGTTCTCCCAGGAAAGCAAGTTTTGCTCAATTTCAATTTAGTGATTTGACGAGCCAGAGATCGCTGTAGATGAATGGAGCATAGATATGTCTCTGTCTTGATATTTGCTTTTTCATTCATTACTTTTTGTATTCCTCGTGCAAAATGGCCATCGCTATCAGTAGTCACACTTCCAATCAGAAGCTTTTCTTCTCCATCAAACATGTTTCTAGCACACATTTCGCCCCCTTTCAATTCGTCTCCGATGTTTTCATGCAGTTTTAGATTGGCTGTGCATTTTGGATGATTCGGGCAACTGGGCTTATTACCGGCACGGATTTCCCTCTGCCCATATCGGCACAGTTTGTTGAAGGATTGATGTGAAATGACATACTTTTCTGAAGTCACATTTTCCACTGCAATATCCCTTGCTTGTGTAGCTGGGGCAAATGGGGTTCTCCTCCTTCCATGACTCAGTGGCACATTGTACTGTCGATCAATTTCGATGTCGATTGGTGTGTCTGGATCCATACCTCTGTTTTCTAGTACTTCCACAACTTTCCTGCGCTTTTTTGTCATATCCATCTCATTTGCTTTTGCCATTATATCTCCACATTGATTAGAATTAACCTGAAGGGTCTTCATACAAGCTGGTGGTACACTCATTGATATCAGGATTCGCGATGCTGCTGACTGAGCGATATTACTCTGATAAAGCCCAAGTTGGAGGGCCATGTTGGGTACAGCAATTCTTCTTCCTGGTCCTGTTCGAGCAATCTCCTTGTAAAGTTTGTGAGTGGAAGACACAAAATTACAATTCGTGCAAACAAAGTATGTACGCACAGCGATTCCTCTCTGATGTTCTGCTTCCTCTGATATTACTAATTCCATATCATTACACAGAGGGCTTTTCTCTCTGTGCTCTTTACAGACACCATTCATTGCTTCTGTCAATTTTTGTACATCTATAACTCGATGCCCTTTTGCCAAACCATCTTCAGATGTTACACAGCTTTTGAGAAGTGTCAGTTCCGATTTTTTAGGCCGTAACAGCATGACTGTTCTTGTTTGTTGGGAAACTTGACCGCAATCTGGAGGGTTGGTTCCACAAGTGCCTGAAAGTGTTGTGCGTTCAAAGTCTTCCTTGGTAAGGCGAATATAGGTTGTCAGAGAATTATTTTGTGAGTTTTCACTCTTGTAAGTCATTCCCTTGTTCCATGGTTGGTGGCCAGGCAAATAGGTATTCTTCTTCAGAACAGACAGTTTTTTCGGCCCCATCTCCCTTTACTTTCTCCTATGACAAGATGGGGAAGTATTGAATATACTGCTTTATCGATGCAATGTCGAGATCTAATGATCTGAATGATATTCCTTGCAATATAATAAAGTGTTTGTGTTCTTGTTCTTTATGCTCCTTAATAATTATAAGAGTATAATGATTTCTTTTCTATGGAATCAGTGAGATAATTGATTATGTCATTTTTCTAAGAGATATCATTTTTCTAAGATATTTCATGCTACAAGGAATGGGGAAGACCTTCTCCTTTCTGTTATGTCATTCTAGTGACGTCATAAAATATTCATTTTGTTGACCCATTCAAGCAGCCATTACCATGGACACAACCTCGGGCTTGGTGACTGATTGATGGCAGCAGGGAACTTTGACAGGCATGCAGTAGTAGGTACTACCACTGGAGCACTCTCAGTCCTGAGTGACCCGATTACTGTTACCCACTCTCTCTCTCTCTCTCTCTCTCTCTTTCTCTCTCTTTCTTTGTAGTTTATTGAATAATACCTCTTTGTTCTTTAAAGCCTTGTTTCTTATCATTGTACACTTGTGTCCTCACATTGTTGGTGGAAGAAATACAGTCAACACTCTTTGTTTTCAATACACATATTAGTTTTTAATGTTTTTGTTTATTTCATTCATCTGTAGGTTGCAAATTAGGGTCAATGTCTTACTTTACACGAAGCTCAAGTCTCTGTGTGTTTTTCGATTCCATGAGAAGTGATTATCTCTCCATCAGTGAAAACATAACATACAACTGTCAGTTCCTTGCAGTATGAGTTAAGCAGATTTGTTATAACAATAATCTGAAAAATCCCTATGTACATGTCTTGTTTAAATATCCCCTTTAAATGGGTGAACTATG
Organism: Diadema setosum; assembly: GCF_964275005.1. Classification (NCBI taxonomy): domain Eukaryota; kingdom Metazoa; phylum Echinodermata; class Echinoidea; order Diadematoida; family Diadematidae; genus Diadema; species Diadema setosum. The sequence continues at coordinate 25,406,208 of NC_092687.1, forward strand.
ATATGATATCAATATTTTTGCATTAGTGTGGGTCAATATAACATGAAAAAGACATTAGTTATGAAAAATGATAATTTAAGAAAAATGACCTTCACTATAGGGCTCACACCCGTAAATATAATGGATTCTTCCCGGCCTGATCACAAATTCGTACCAAAGATACCAAAATTAATTCAGAAAAAAAATCATAAAAAATCAGGAAATGAAGGTAGAAGAAAAGTTTTTAGCTCACGTTGATGAGTGTGAATTCCTCTACAAAATATGTTCTGCTTGGCAGGTGATAGGTTTTTCTTGTGGAATTTAAAGGGACTAATTTAACTCGGCGCACGCACAGAAAATCAGAGCCTTTTTGAGTTAAAAAGACACGTAGTCTGACTTTGCGGACCTTTTGACAGAGTTTGAACTGAAAACCCCCCCTTGATATTTTGATGAGTGAAAGGGCACATCTTACTTTATTTTGACATGTGATATGAAAGACGCCATTTGTATGAGTTATTTTACAGAATTTTTTAAAGTTTGATTTTTAACACATATCCCTATGGGGAAATATTTATGGGTGTGAGCCCTATACGATCCCATTCCCTCAGATCGGCGTGCGCCAGCTACGTCGGCTCGTGGGAAGTCCTTCTCACAATGCTCGATCTGAAGAAGCCTGCAGAGCCAGCAGGCGAAAGTCTTATCAAGTAAAGGTAATTTCCATTGATTGTGATAAAACGAACGCTCATCCGGCTGTTAGCATACATCGCAAGAGTATAGGCAAAAAAAAAAAAAAAAAAAAAAAAAAAAAAAACATGAAATAATGCACCGAAAGGCTTGAAGGTTTTTCTCACAAAGTTTCTTACCCGAATGAAAAAGCACTGCCAGCCAATCTCTGGGGTCAAAAACTCGGCAATATATTTCCCAGGAACCTATTAAATTACAAGAGTCGTGAGATGCAAATGTCTGTTAAAGATACCCGAATTCAAATGTTATAAGCAATTGTGATTCATAAACATTTGGCAATTTTCATATAAACACAGTATGGAAATAATACTCACTTTGTTATTCCATCAGACTTGTATTCTAGCTTCATTTTCAATATGATTTTTTTTTCTTCTTCAGCAGAACCTCAAATACAATCTTATTGACAATTTGTGACACTGCACCTCAAAACAAACAAAAAGTCGCCAGACATGAATTTTAAGTTAAGACCATATTCTGAAAGAGCAGACTTTAAGCTTTAAAATGATGTATAACTCAAATCAATGGACTCTCCTGACCTATCTAAATATTGGAAAGAAAGCACAAACTCAGGAAAAGTGTGAACTGAGAAAAGAGGCTCTCAAGTACAGTGTCTATTCAAGCGCTTAATCTTTACCAAACCGTGCTGGCTGTGCAATGAATGGGACAAAAAACAGGAAATAAACCTCCAGAGTAACAACAATGAAGGGATTATCAGATTAAACTGAAATTAAGCATGCCTCATTAACACATTCTGTCTATAATTAATGCCAACTTTCAAAGCAGTAGCACTATCCTTTCAAAAGTTATTAGAGTCAAAGGTGAAGAGTGTGGACAAGGTTTTTCAGAAATGAAAAAGGGATTCTAAAGACACACCTAATCACACTATTCTACAAAAAATGTGCAAGATAAACTGCTAAAAAAACACACTTTCCTGCCCGTTTTATGTTCCCAAATTTTAGCATAATGTAAAAGAAGACCCGCTCTTTCAGAAAATATTAAAAAGTCAAGTTTGGGTAGGTTTACCCATTTCACTTATTTTCAGTCCTCACGCAAAATCAGTGTGTGCGACTTTATGTTCGTTTTGAGGTGCACGGTCACATTTGGAGTTTACAAAACTTTTACATGGCAACCTGACTAACTATTATTACAATACAATTATATTTAACCATCACTTTGATTTTTGTTTTGTGTGCGTGAATAGAAGCGCTTTTCCTGCTTATAGACCATCGGAAAAAATACATGTCAATCATTACAGATTATATATCAAGATTCCACTAGTATAAGCCACCATGGTTGATCCAAATGTCTTCACAAAATTATATTTTTCTTTACACGCAAAATGTATGTGTGTTAAAAAACAAAACACAAAAAAGTAGGTCAAGCTCAAATTGATTACGCAGAACTTCGATACGGGCACAACAGAAAAACTGTGTTAGGGAGATATCTTCGTCGCGACGATATGAGACAAAAGATCGTCGCCAATCGTCCCCGACGATCCAAATTTTGGGCCTCATGTGCTCATTACTGCGCTCTTTTTGGCTCATTATAAATATCGACAAAAGATGGTTCCGACGAGTCGGAACGAAGTCGTCTCTTTTCGTCGCGACTAATCAATTAAGGAGGTCTTTTGTCGATCGGCGAAGCGTTTCAGTGATTGTTCAAACATCGCACATCGTCCCCGACGACTGCGTATTCAACTTGACTAACCGTTTTGTAAAGGTTTTGGTGATGGTTTCGCGTCGCTCATCGTCCCGACGATTGGCCATTGAATTTAAATCACCGTTCCGTGGCGAGTTTGTTAATCCATAATTGTTCAAACGTCGCACTTATCGTCCCGACGATTGTCCATTCAACTTGAATCACTGGTCAGAGACGCGTTTAGTAATTGTTAAAGCGTCGCGCATCGTCCCTAGGCTTGCCCATTGAACTTAAATCACCGTCTGGTATGAGTTTGAAACGTCGCACATCGTCCCGACGATTGCCCATTCAGTAATAGAAATTGCTCGATGCTGAGGTGTTTATTTTTTCTAACATCGCGAGTGGTCCCAACGATTGCCCATTGAATTGAAGTTGTCGTTCAATGATTGCCACCAGGGTAATTCATCTTCTATGAAGCCTTGCTCTCATGTTTACCATACTTGTCTGTAAACAATACAAAAACATCGTAACGAGATCCGATGGCTGTCAGACTCCCGAAATTCTTGAATGAATCATGAAAAAAAAAAGTGATGAACGTACATTATTATCTTTCCACAAATCCAGAGCTTGAAAGAAAACATCCGGCATTTATTTTATCATCGTACGGAGTTCAATATCATTGTTATTCATTTCCGAACGTCAAAGCAAATTTCCGACACTTATATTAACATCTCTCAGAGCTGAATGTTATTGCTATTTACTTTCAAACGCATAAGCAAATACCGGGCATTTATTTTATCATCGTACGGAGTTGTATATCATTAGTAGTCATTTTCGAACGTCAAAGCAAACATGCGATATTTATTTAATCACCGTACGGAGTCGAATATTACTGTTATTCATTTCCGAACGCCAAATCGAATTTCTGACATTAATTTTAGCACCGTACGGAGCTGAATCTTCCCGTTATTCAAATCGAAAAGTATAAGCATCCTTGGTATAAGCAAACATCCGACATTTATTTTAGTACCGTACGGAGTCGAATATTACCGTTATTCATTTCCAAAAATAAAAACAACATCTGACATTTATTTTAGCATCTTATACGGAGTCGACTGTTACCGCTGTCCATTTCCAAAAGTAAAGGCAAACATCCGACTTTTTTTGGTGGCCCGACGTGCGATTTTGGTGGCCCCGGTCCACCGAGCCACCGTTAGTGTCGAGCCCTGGTGTACACCTCACTAACATCAGCTTGTTGGGGAAACTTATACACACTAAGAAAAAAAGGTTCAATAAGGGAGCTAGAAGGGTTCGAAGTCGCGGAAATGGGTGCAAATTACACGATTTGCGAAAATGGTGGAACTTTGCTTCTTATATGGTTCATTTGGGGTTCGATCTTGCCACGGTCATTGACGGTGCAATATTGCGCCCCAAATTAGTCTCAAAACAAAGACCTCCTATGGTGTTGCTCGACACTAAAATGCAATATTACATATCCTTGTGCTGATATTATTGAACGTATATTTTTTTGATATCAGGAAACTTAATTTTCTTTCATATCCTATAATCATTCATCGAGAGTATATTTTCAAATTAAGTTGAGTCCATGATGAAAGGGGTCTACTACAAAAAAAAAAAAAAAAAAAAAAAAAAAACTAACGTAGAATACCTGATTGCTTGTCTGGTATTGACCAATCACATTGTACACATAACCTAGGAGGTTTAACAGATGAAGTTCCAACTGGCTGTAATTATTCAAATAGTCGTCAGATTTCTATTGCTGTACAAAACAATTCCACAGGTGCATTTGTGCCTTCGCTGATCGGGATTCGATGCCGCCGTCTCGCTGAGCAATCTGAAGATTCATTTTGGACGTTAACATAATTTTGGCTATATTTTGCTTGTTTATCTATTAAATGAAATGAAATCCTATACTTTAAGATAAAAACAAATCAAGCAAAAGTCAATTCTGAACAGAAATATTATTGTGCAAAAGTGTTAATCTTAATCAGAGCTGTTTCTTGTGAAAGTGTTTAAACTGTACCCTGGATAGCCGGCTTATTTTATCACTTTTCCTCATGATTCTGACAAAGCAAACTGATATGATTCTTCAAATAGAATTCTTTATCAATAGATACATCAGATTACTGCCCAGGCATGCCTCTTAGAATAATGTTCGTTTTATTAAATTTTTTTTGGCGCAATTTACATTCGTGTATCCCCGTGTCTTTAACATTCACCTAACCTATCTCTTATTGGTTGGGATGTCGAAACGTAATTACCATTACAAAGACATATCTTCCTGTTTGTGGTTCATTCTTGCTAAGGTGCAATATTGAGCCCATAACTAGTCTCAAAGAAAGACCTATGTGGTGTTGATCGACACTTGAATACAATATTGCATACCGTCGTGGTGCTACTATGTACATGTTTTTTTAAGACATCATAAAACTTGCTGCTCTCCCATAATTTCATAATCATTCATCGGAGCATTTTTAAATGAAGTTGAGATGAAAGGGTCTGCGAACAAACTAAGAATACCTGACTGCTCGTCTGGTATTGACCAATCAAAATGGAATATGTCACAGCATTCCCTGCATGCTTACTGTGCGATGATGGAGTCAAACCCTACTACACGCTAAAGATTTTCGTTGCGACTCGATCTCGGGACAGCAAAAAAAAAAAAAAAAAAAAAAAAAAGTCAATATTTTTTCAAAGCCCTCAAATCTGGAATTCCATCCACTCTGATGTGAAATGTTAGAAAACGGTACAAAGTTCTAAGAAAGCATTCAAGCGTATTTTACTTGAAAGGTTTTCTGGAAGTTACCAATATCATTTTACGAATTTATAAGAGACTAGCAAGATAGGGTGTGTTTGTGAAAATGACATCTTGCGTATTGTTAATGTGCGCTGGTCCATGTTTTTGTCTGTGTATGCATGTGTGTGTATGTGTGAGTGTGTGTGCCAATGTTTTTCTCTGTATATACAATATAATTACTTTTCCGGGATTAGTTTTGAATAAGGCCAATTGCCTTCTCACTCACCCCTTCACTTGATATCTTTTGCTGTTTGTTTGCTTTGTTTGTTTGTTTGTCACATTGTCATTTTATACTTGTCATACCATTGTCACATTTTATGTATGCATACTTTATTAAGTGAAAATAAATGAAATGATTAAAAAAAATCATTTAGAGAGCAAAATCGCGGATATATAAGGATGCAAACTACACGATTTATTTTTAAGGGTTGATTTTTTTCCTTTTTTTCATGGATTCATGCACGGTAAAGCCTAAGGGTAAAATGCATGCACATGAAAAATGTAAGCACATGTTTCCATGTGCTTGCAAACACCACATTTTAGAATGAATAAAGACTAGCTGTGACAGTGGAATTTCTCATGAATAAATAATAAAGCATTCAAACCCTGGCCATTGTTCAACACATTGTCAGGGTGTTAACCACATACTCCCATACACACCCATTGACCCCTGTGCAAAGTGAAAGTTTTGTACAGAGGGTTGGAAATAGAGCAAAATCTGTAACCTAACTGTGAAATTGATCATGGATTTCATGAAACTGATTTATGTTTTAAACCACCTCCAACAAAATTGTACACTATACAACTATCACCCATATCAATGACAGTGTTATCTGATATATAATTACTGAATTATTAAGAATCAAAAGTGGAAAAAAAATTTTTTTTAAACGCCTATTAATCCATAGAATACATTCGATGCAAAATAATGACATGGATGTTTCCTTAAGTGTAAATTCACGGACCCAGTCGTTTGGTCACCTGGCGTGGGCATGTTCATTCTTTTCTTAAACATGATTTAGGAATTCAATGAATTGTTGAGTCGTGCGAACTTATGTGCACATAAGTTGACTCCCAGATGGCTCATTGTACAGCTCGTGCATGGGTGTTTGAGCTGAGCATCCAGCGCAAATTCCATTTCCACAGCAGATCAGCTCTTCTGAGGCTTTTCGTAGCGGCTTACTGCAACTCTGACTTTAACATTATTTTGTCCACTTCAAAATATCAAGACCCCGCAGATTCTTACTACGTGGAAAATGGTGAGTTAAAATATCATCGTAAAGCATGATTTGAAATATCCACAATGTTCTCGACCAAGGCCTTACTCTCGATATTACCCTTCATCAAATTTCTTGTATGTATTATGTTTTTGGTTGTATAGCCTTGTCTTATAATGTAGGCTTGTAGGCAGTAATATTGAAACGTTCATTTTAGAGTTCTGTTAAAATTGGCTAGTTTTATGCGTGCTTTTTTCTGTTTTATTTTGCTTTGTTTCGTAACCATTCTGTGGAATTAGATCAGCTTTAACGATAAAAAGTCTTGGTAAAGACGTCATGGCATTCCGATTTCCGATTTCCGATTTCCGATTCATTTATTGTTCATTAAGGAAATTCTTTTTGTTGGTATATGGGCGTGCACATAGGAATATCTACATACATGCATAAACTTACATATTAATTCATGTACATGTACACATTATAAATGATACAATTTTCACTACATACACAATTATATACAAGCATAATTTATACTCACAATATAGTGAACACATACATCATCACAAATTTCAAATAATTCTTTATATTTACCGATCAACAACAAAACAAAACAGTTCAGAAAACGTGGAATCGGATGTTCCTATAAGAAGTGTATCCTTTGTCATAACCTTTACGCCCCCTCCCCCCCCCACACACACATCCCCAAGGATAATACATCGCATCGTGCCATACCACACTTGATTAATAACGAATAAAAGGAACGAAAGTTGATGAATAATTGTTAATAAACTTATGGATAAAAAGAAGACCAGTGTACTAACTAAACTTATAATGGCAAACATTGCACGCTCATTTTTATGCTGGGATAATTCTCTGTAGTCAGGTAGTGTTAGTGGTGGACTTAAGTACACCCTGTATGCAGCAAGGCAGTGCATAAGAATTGAAGTATACATTAAGCTGCCATGGAGAGAGTTATGTAGTCACATTTACATAAGTCAGCTCTTCTGCAAAATTACTACACACGCATGAGCAGTGGCCTTGAACTCATGACACTTGATTTTCCTTTTCAGGTATTCAAGCAAGATACAATATGATGAAGTTGCGCGCATTCTCCTGATCACGTAAACTTATATGCAATTCTGAAGGACAGAGTGATTCCTCAACAGAATATGTAAGTTTCATTAATGGATTAATCCGTAATATTCTATGTATTTTCAGGTTATTGATTCATCTAGATTTTCAGCATGTGATATCCGTGAAGTACATGTATATTACATTAAAGCTTATCATTACACATGAACGCAGTTTTATAAGTTACTATAAAACGTAGCCACCGTTTAGTGGGTTGCGGAAAATTTGATAAGACTATATAGTGTAATTTTTGATACGACTATATAGTGTAATTTTTGATACCATCTATAATCGAGAGATATGTTACTCAAGTGGACCATTGCGATCATTCATTCTTGCCTTTTGCGTTCTAAATCTTCTCAGTTTTTTATTTTTGTTATTTTTTTCTTGAAAACTCCATGATGGATTGTCTCTCATATACAGGCAGCATCTCTACCCCGCAAGAATCTTCAAATGCCTGAATAGCCATTTTTTTTTTTTTTTTTTTTTTTTTGGGGGGGGGGTAATCTCCTTTTCTGTAACCAGTATTATTAAAGTAAATCAAATCAATGTTGTGAATAAGTAGAGGGGGCTATATTTTCACTTTTTTTGGTGTGTGGTAACAGGATTAGAGGTGTCAACCATAATGGGCATCATTACACCCATTGCCATGGCCATCAGCACCCGGACCATCATCTGTGGCAAGCTCAGCAACGGGTGAATGGCTGAGGTCTATAAGTCTTACTCCTTTCCTAACTGTGGAAAATATACAGCAAACTGATGTTAAATTGGCATGTAATATGATGTTGTCTTACTTTGTTATTTTATGTTATGAAGACTTTGAGTTGGTTAGGAAAAATGTGAGAATATTTGAATATGCCCTATATCATAAATGTATGCAGGTGTGTAAAAGGTGTGTATTTTCATCTCAGTCCAAATTCGCCCACATTTTTTTTTCAACATGACTTTACTCAGGCTATTCCACATCTATTCTTTTTTTTTTTCCAGCTCTAACCTAGTGATGTCTGCATGCTGTCTCCTGATTTCCCGCCTGCTTGGAGAGGACATGCTGTATGTCTGTGACAAAGTAAGTGCTGCATTTTTTTTTTTATGGGAGACGGGAATTCCATCTGCTTTGTGACTAGAAATATAAGAGGAACATTTCTTTGCAACATTATTATGTTTTACTTATATGACAAAGAGCTGAAATAAATCTATCCGACCGGATTTGTTTTGAAACCAATATCAAAGCTTACAGGGATGGTATAGTATTGGTGGAGGTGAGGATTTGGGCTTTTAACTTTTTGTGATATACCAAGAACCTACTTATGAAATAATAGAGAGTATGCCATTCTAAGAGGAATTCTAAAGATTATTTGATGAAAATTGGTTTTGAAATGGATGAGGCATCCAAAAACAAAGTAAAACGCAGCGATCGTGATAAAATGTGGGTCCTACATTATATTATTATTGCTCTGTTTTGGATATCGTACCTATTTCAAAACCATTTCTCATTATCTCAGCAAAAGATGTTAGAAACCTGAAGTAGATCTCAACAAAAACTATACAATCAATTTAATTTTCCATTTTCTGGTCAATGGTCATATTTGCAATCTGTTAGTTTATGTAAGCAACAAAATAGTGTAAACGACCTATTTCCTTCGAAATTTTATTCAGTCATTATTTATTCATGCCAAAATCTCTTTCAGAACCTGGCAGGACTAAATCCCACAATCTTCACTGTGAATGCTGCGCACTAGTGACATCACAATTAGGCTGGATGGTTGTGAAATCTGCCCGAATTCCTGTATACAATCGTGTCTTCCTTCGCTACAATGTTTGCGGCCTTCTGTGCCCTGTGGCTTTGAGTATCCCAAACAAGGCAGAAACACTCGATGCATTCTTCAGCAGTACATTGCAATGCTTGATCTGAACAGGCAACTGTCACGAAAAAAACCTACGGCATTTCATTAACAATATTGTTCAATAATTGTCTTGATATAGTTTACCAGCCTAAAGTTTTCATGGTGTATACTTTTACAAGGAATTGTCACCAGAGAAATGATGTTGTTCAGGTTGTCCCTCCGTTCGTACATCTGTCTGTAATCGATTATGGCAACGTTGAATCACGAAGGGAAATGAAACGAAAAGTACAAGTAGAAAAGTTAATGCAGGGAGATTACTTTAGCAGTTGAACACATCGTGACAAATTGAGGAATATCGGAAAATCCGTTGAAGAGCTATATATACATATATATTTAGAGTTTCAGTGCCGCCATTACGAGATGAGAAAGCTACATCTTTGACGTCAACCATGGAAAATGGTATAAAGAAATGTAAAGAAAATAGGCATAGTTTCACCTTTCCAGCATTACAAAAGGAGCACTTGATTTACTTCTTCCAGAAGTGGGGGGGGGGGGGGGGGGGCTAATATTACCCTTAACATTATGGCAACGACAAATAAGTGGAGGCAATTTGTACTTTTCATTTAGAATCAGATTTTATGGAATTCCCTTTATATTATCTTCATATACGTTTCCATACATGAAAGTGACGCTGAAACGTTAAAAAATGCATAACTTCCACTGGATCATACAATTTCCCACGTTCACTTATGTGTTCTTATGATATTGCTCCAATCCACGGGTACATTTGGGTTTCATTCCCCTTTTATACTGTTTGAGGTATCCAAATGAAACTTTGCATATGTATGTACGATATGTGGGCAAGACATCACTTCGCTTTTACCTTGTTAGATGGTGAATATTTGTGAAGCTTTAGTTTCTAATTCATACAGCATCAGCATACCTCATGTCTGAGAATAGTGGTAAAGAAGATTAGAGACTTTGGCAACAGCGTGTAAAATTCGCAAAATTTTATTTTGTGCCTTATTTGCTGAACAAACGTCATAGGAGTACTACAACCTGTTAGGCAATATAGCGGAACAATAACTCTATTATTAGCATTATAGAATAAATGACAATGATGTAGTTCTGAAGCATACTTTTCATTAGATACTTTTGCATGACTCCATGTGTACTTTTAATCGAACTATGACTTGTACGTGAATAACGACAGAATGATTCGGTGAGGAAAGTTTTCTGTCGCGTCATTAGGAAGAAGGCAACGTGTCAATATTATGCTATTTGTTCCATATTTATTTCTGAAGTGGTTAAATGTATTTTCCTAAAACGTTTTTCATTTTATATATACCCACATTGCATCCAGATGCCTATTCGTTGAAAAATGTGGGCAATGTATTCAAAGGTCAAAGATCATACGTTAATGGACCTAGGGTATACAACATTTCAGTAGTTGTTGTTGTTGTTGTTGTTTTGTTTTGTTTTGTTTTTGTTTTTGTTTTTGTTTTGTTTTGTTTTGTTTTTGTTTTTGTTTTTTTTTTTGGGGGGGGGACACGGTTCAAAGTGTCCTGAAACCTTGTATAATACATGTATTTAGTTATGTATGATGCCAAACTGTTCCCGCTCATACAAATGCAGCCGTTTCAAGGAAATAACATCATAAGATTATTTTTATACTCCATGATTTGGTAATGCTTAAGTGGTTCATAAGAGTCCAGTGAAACTGTGTATAGAACAAAAAGTGGATTTGACAATGGTATACGATATCCGCAATTTAATCTTTGACGGGGTCTATCATCCGATTAATATGTATAAGCACGGTAGTCCCATATTCGGAAACTACAAGTTAGATAAGCTGCATTCATTTTGCACGCGACCATGGCGTTATAGCCAAAGGTGATCTGCAAATCACTGTGTGCCTACACAGGATTGGAAAACGTAACAACTTTCTGTGTATAGAACAACGAAACAGAAACTGGTGCATGTACATGTATTATTCTCAGTCACTTTGTTAGTCATTATGATGATTTGCTCATTGCAGTTCCGGAATCTCAGCTCGAGGGACTCGAATTGATCCCAAATCAGTCGGAATGCGTGTATCACCCAAAACAAAATCTGAATACATAACTGCGATTCTGCCTATTCTCCATTGGTAGCCCATAAGGGCTGGTATCAAGTTCGATTTTCATATTATAATCATACCTTGTATTTAGATGTTTTCATCGAAATGCCCGTATACCTGTATACGGTATGCGTATGTCAATTAAGTATCTAAACCATTATAAATTGCAGTCGTAATCTAAGTGCCAAGAATCTCATGATTTAAATAAGTGTGAACCCCAAGACATGTCGTGATAAGGACTTTAAGACAATTGGCATCGTCATTATAAAACAAACTCCCAATTGTAAGACATGTTTTAGATTTTAGATAAATTCATGTTTATGCTGGAAACATATCTTTTTGATGCCCGAAATGCCCGTATACCTGTATACGGTATGCGTATGTCAATTAAGTATCTAAACCATTATAAATTGTGTCGTAATCTAAGTGCCAAGAATCTCATGATTTAAATAAGTGTGAACCCCAAGACATGTCGTGATAAGGACTTTAAGACAATTGGCATCGTCATTATAAAACAAACTCCCAATTGTAAGACATGTTTTAGATTTTAGATAAATTCATGTTTATGCTGGAAACATATCTTTTTGATGATTCATGATGACGTCACTGTTACATGAATATTGTACGCATGGAAATATGTAGGCCTATTCGTTTAAATGCATACAAACAACTTGTTAAATCCTCTTACATCTTTTCTTCTTTTTTTTTATAGATATGGTGCATACTTTAGAAATGTAAGTAGCATGCTCTTGTTTTTGAGGCTTTGTGTACTGGTAAGAAGCATATCTTATTCTTATAGATTATGTGAATAAGTACGTATTCAAGTACGTTTTGAATAAAACGTATCCAGACAAATGTATATCATATTTTTACCTCTTCCTTCATGCAGATGTATACTCTTGCCTAGAGGATTTGATGATAGATAGTGATAGTGCTCACCTTATTGGAAAGGTAACTGGGTAAACATTTGGTTTTAGTGTGTCATTCAAACACAACTATAAGTTAACTTTCAAAACTCACAAATTCCACACACACATTTCATGATTCACAGGATCCAAATTACACTAATCCTATTTACTTTGCAGAGTGCAACAACAGCATAAGTTTGATATACTGAGCAAACAGGCTTGCATTAGTTCGCACTATTCAAGGTTTAAAGTAGTTAAGTAACCAAATTGTACCCGGTTATGTGTGATGCTAAGTATATACCTTATAGGTATAATGTTGCAAATATGTGTTGCTTATTCTATCCATAACTGCTGCAAAATTGCTTCTTTAAAGGAGCCAACCAGTGTCACTGCTTGTTCCTCTAGAGACGCAATATTGCCCAGTAATCTCAAGGTGCACTTGAGGTTACTGGGCAACATTGCGCCTCTAAAGGCGTAGATAGTGACACTGACTGGCTCCTTTAAAGAAGCAATTTTGCAGCAGTCATGGATCAAATAAGCACCACATACTTTTAGGTGCAACATTATACCTATATATAGGGCACAAAATCGCACCCTTAAGAGAGGCTACAATCTTGGAACTTTGGGTGCTTCTTTCCACCCTCACGAAAGGGTGTAAAGTTGCACCAAAAGTAGAGGCAAGAAAGGGTGCAAAGTTGCGCCGAAGATTAAAGGGAGAAAGATCACACCCTCAAGAAAGGTGCAACTCAGCACCAATTAGTATGGGTGGAAAGATGCACCCTCAAGAAAAGGGTGAAACTTAGCACCACTTAGTGTGGGTGAAAATATGCACCCAAGGGAAGAACTTCGCACCCTCAATAAAGGGTGCAATGTTGCATCCTCTATGGAGGTGCAAAGGTGCGCCCACAGGGTGCAAAATTATGCCATTGCACCATGGTGCAACTTTTGCACCAATTTCTTGAGGGTGCAAGATAACACCCATAGGGAGCCACCAGTGTGACATCACTTTGCACCCTTAAAAGGTGCAAGAGTGAACCATTTTTTCTTAGTGTGTACTGCCATACGAGGGGAGATGCTTTCATCTCTTCTAGAGAGCTTCCCTATGAGCGAATGAAAATCTTTGTTTGGCATTTTCATTTCTATACTCCATAATCATTCGTTGTTTTCAAACATTTTCATGATGTCGGTATTTCAATATCATAATATTTTTCTTAATATATTCCATTTTCATTCCTTGACCAAAGTCAGTATGTCCGCCACAAGTACGGTAATCGCTACGTTTCGCGCAGTGCATCTGTGCCGAAGTGCGAAACACGTGGTTATCAAGTTCAATGAAACGCGCCGTCCATGCGTGCTTCTTGTTTGGTTTCGTAGTAGCTCCATGGTTACGGCAAAGACAATAAACGGAGGAGGCACTCCGTATAGTTTTTTTTCGTTTACAGTAAACAGTTTACATTCGATACAAATAAATCAATAGTCACGTCTTTTACTGTTTGATGATCGCCAAGTCGGGAAGTAGTATCTAGAGGAACTTCTCAGTTGATATGTCCGTGATGTTCATTCTAATTTTCACACGCAGTGGTACGCAGATTTTATGAGTGTGAGATCGAAAGAAGTTTCAATATATGTTGCCATGATATTATGTAGGCCTACTGTTGTGTAATTGGGTAGGTATAGCTCTTACACTATAAACTTCAGCTTGTTGCAGCGGCATCTAGGAAAGCGGTATTTTCTTCGGCATTCGGGACCTTTTTTATATCATCATTTTTTTTGACACGTGATTTGATTGTAAGTATGAAGCGACGAATAACCCCTTTGTTTTGTTTTAGTGTTAACATTAATGTGTAATACACCAATACTGTTCAACGTGTGGTTTTTTTTTACTGTTAAAGAAGCCAAGATAAGGCGACATTTTAATAGAATTATGCCGTTCGTTTCATCAACGAGTTCGTCGGAGGTTTTCACCGACAAATTTGCCATCAGCCAATCAGACGCAAGGATTTCAGTAGCTTTTAACAGTTGTCAGTGTAAATCACTGGCAAAAAGTTTCATGAAACGGTCCCCAGGAAGGTGGATTCATGGTACAATATTCCGTATGGCATACCAGCAATACAAACAGACACGTTACTGCAAAATAAATGATAGAACACAGCAAGCGAGCAGGCTAGAATCAAACCTCCTTTTGTAGGAAAGTCCAACAAAAGTCTTACAACATACCTGTAATAGGGGGTTCACACGTACACAAATCAGCATGTTACAGAACTCAATTTTTGTTACCCTTTAGCAAACTCCAGTCTTTTGCACATGTGGACACACACACACACACACACACACACACACACACACACACACACAACAGAAAATTAGTGCGAACCAGTAGCGCGATGCATAACCTCAGAAATCTTGCTGATATTTCTAAATGAGCGCGGTATTTGCCCCGGCAGTACTTGAACGGTCGGGTTTAGAAACTTGATTGAGTTCTTTTATTCTCATCATTAACAACAGCGTGCTCTCCACACCACTGTGAGGCACAATGAGAACAATAGTTTCATCGATTGGCAATTAGCGGGTTATTTTCTGTACGTGTGAACGGTTGGAAAAAAAAAAAAAAACCCTCAACTTTCCGAGGGTGGCTGGAGCGTCTGAACCAAAAAGTGTACAATCCTCGCGTGTACGCTCTTTTGTCTGAGAAGTTGGAAAAAAACCCTCGAGTATTGGAGCATGTTCAGTAACGCGCTATTTTGCACATCGTGAAGAGCGGGTATTGATATATCAGACTCAACATGGGGGGAGGGGGCTGATGAAATCTAGCATTAAAAGAATGAACTACACTGACATACTAAAAATGATAAAACTGGACATGAAGTTCATGACCTCTATCCTCGTGCCTCGGACACGGGAAGTACTATGCATGTATCTACAAGCTACATTAAAGTAAAGCATGATGATATAATCATAAACGTTGCGATTCGAAGTGTTCTTCTGTTTTGCTTTCAGCAATAACCAAAACTGTATTTTTACGCTCGATTCACAGTGGAGCACTAAATAAATAGAGTGTATAATATCAATACTAACTCTTTAAGAAGCAGGCCTGTGATTTCTCTATTTAGTCTGTTGAAATATCTCATTGATATGATTTTTTTTTTCAGTCAATTGTGCTCCCCTGACTAAGCTATCAAGAGTATAGCTTTTGTGTTCGGAAACTGGATTTACGCAAAGCATACATTCACCATGTATAGTACAATGCTCCAATATTGATGAAAGCGGTTTCGTGTGTGATACGTATTCCTCTTTCGGGTGAGTGTGCTGTGAAATCCGGTCATTTTGTTTTATTTTCAACTGCATCTCCTTATTTTGTAACTGTGGATGAGACTTTATTTCATTTTCTAAATCATGCAGGATGAGCCATACGTTTATTTTTCGGCATAGATAGATAATTCGCCTTTTTGAATGACGAACCTTCGTGTAATTTTTGGATTAACAGATTTGTTACAGCTGCACTGGGATGTCTTCTAAATTATATTTTGAGGCCACTGAGATCAAGATGATCATGCGTAGGCGTATATAACTCTCTACACTTAATGTACAAGAAGTTGATCAATTAAGAAAAAATAACATATTTACTTTTGCTTACAATCCAGCACATTACAACGCATCGCACATCAACCTGCAAATGCCCAATAATCTTGGTAACAGCTCATTATTCCGAAGGTTTGTTATTCACAAGACTCTTTAGTCCGAAGATTCGTTTTTCCGAAGCTTCGTTATTCCGAATTTCATTTTCAATCTAACGAATCTCCGGAATAATGAACCGTCGGAATAACGCAATGTTCGGATTAACGAACCCTTTTTCATTTTCGGATTAACGAACCTCGGTATAGGAAATTTGTGCGTTTCAGATTAATGACCCTTCGGAATAGCGAACCTGGGAATAACGAACAGCACCAATAATCTTATAAAGAGAAAGGATGCCCGATATATACATTAAAAATATTGAGGTATAATTAAGATACAGCATTATGTACATAACAACAACAACAACAAGATTAGGATTGAGTAAGCAGACAAGTTTTCAACAATGATTTGAACATATCAACACTTTCAGCTATACGAATATAGAGAGGGAGTTTATTCCAAAGGGGTGGGGAAATACAGAAAAGGTCCTATATCACCATAGCGGGTATGTGCGGGACCACGTGATAATTGGAGAGAAGAGAGAGAACAGGCTGAAGTGGAGGAGCGGAAGGGAGGTAAGATTAATCCATAATATTTATCTTGTAAACAATAAGGATGATTTTAAAGGTGATACGTTGATGTATGGGGAGCCAGTGGAGGGATTGGATAACTGGAGTAATTTGGTCAGATGTTTTGGTCAGGGTTACAAGCCTTGCAGCTGTATTTTGAATTTTGAATTTGGTGCAATACTCGAAGCAGGGAGACCAACAAGAAGGAAATTGCAGTAGTCAAGATGAGAAGTAACAAATGCGTGAATTAGACGTTCGGTGGAAGACTGCTCCGATAACTTACGGATATTAATAATGTATTTTTACAAATACCCCTGAAGCAGCAGAACGACATGAGTTCTTAATGTGTGTGTTATTTCATTTGTTCGTTTGTTGTTGTTTTTTTAAAGTTCAGATGCTTATCTACCATAACTCCTAGATCTCTGACGGACTGGGAGATGAATTTTTGTGAGAAAACTAGCCCGCCTGACAATTCTGATTTATCAGAATTCAATTTCAAATGATTATCGCGAGACCATCGCTTAATATCATCAATACAACTATGAAGTTTGCAGAGCTCTTCGACGTTGGGTATTTGGTAGTATGATTATGTAAATTTGAGTATCGTAAGATATCTTCACGATCTTTCACAAATATTTCTTAAAATAATGATCAATATTGGATGCCCGCGTTCTACAGCTGATCTAAATTACAGCGAATTATGTGTCCTGTCAATTGGAAACCTTCACAATACCGCAATTTAACCGTCAAACGCAATAGAAATGCCACAACCTAAGGATTTGAATCCTCGTTCATCATTATAGTTTCTATTAATGAAAAAGAAGGGACAGAACGAAATGAGATTAAGACTTTTATGTTAGTGAAATTGATCACTCTCAGCTGCATATATTTTGAAGGAAAATTAATGATTTCGGACATGTGTTAAAAGCATCGTCGACAGCGCGATGCTGCTCCATTTGGCATGTTTGGTAAAGCCTATTATATCCCCTACTCCATTCTCCCTTTCTTTATGAATTTTGGGGATCACATAAGGGTACGCGCTCTTTTGAAATGAGTCAAATCTTAGTTAGGCATATAATCTTACCTTTGTTATACAGTGATCACACTAAAGAACCCGATTCCACATCATTCTATCTAATCAGAGAATCGAAAAAGATAGCTTTTCTAATTGATGTTTGTTGATAGACCAAATCAGTGTATCCGTCCCGTGATTGCCTATCAGTGACGTAACAGCGCGAATACTATGCCCATACAACTGCTTGTGTTATCATTGGCCTAATCAGTTACACTAAGAAGCTGTTCGTGATGTGTGGTGTTTGCACCAAAATTAGTATGTAAAATTCATACAAATTTTACACTATTAAAATGGCTTACATGATTTCTTAGCTAGTTGGCAAGAGGGATACCCCAACTCACAAGCGAGCGCACCCTCTGCGAGCTGTGTCTAAAACGAGTCTCGTTGTGTGTGTTGTTGAATCAGCGTGTCTTATTCGATTCTTCTTGTATTGTTCCGCCAGGATGGTGTCTTTCAAGACAGCTGGACACTGCTTTCATTGTTCCTGGGAAAGGGTTATCTTTCTTTTGACGGTCAAGCCTTTCATTATTGTCGTGGTGAACTTCACTAATCGTCCCCACGCTAACGTACAAAGGAAGGAAATGCTTTTATTATGTATCAATGCACGCGTAATACCATCAGCATAGGCCTATAAAACGAAAGTTTGACTCTATGTCCCGAACTGTAGGCCCTGTAATAGCAACTATACATGAAGTCAAGTATGGAAACGATGGATTCCCACTGCCAATCAAATCTCTCTCGACAAGGACGCGATCGGAATCGATCTGGATGTGATCGATCTACCTTGATCGACATTGGTTTTGGCTTCCTCCTATACACGATATTTTTAACACTCTGTCGGACTATAGATCATAACATGCAGATTTGATCGGTAGTGGAACCCAGCCCCAAGGCGGATTCTTGTTCGAAAAGTAATAGCAGAAAATATCCTACACGAAATTCAGCATTGCATATACCGAAAGACAGATAGAGAGGAAAACATCGAGAAAGTAGTTCCAATCTAGGATTGAATGGAAGGTATATATATGTAACTGAATGCCATAAAAAGATAGATAAATAAATAAAGAAATACAGCTCCAAAGTTATTCGCTTTGCGACAACCGCCACGTACACAATCTGAAAGTGAAGTTGGCTGTATGATTACATATTGCGCATAATGTCCGTTGGTCTGTCGAGGCGGTTGCTCAACCAAAACACGTAGCATTACACTCTTAAAAAGAAAAGGGTAAAACAGCGTTTTAAAAGGGGCGAGGAGCGACAGCGTTTTCAAAATGTTGTATTCACCCTTTTTCTAGCTGTATCTAGCACATCTAACGTTGGATTCAGCTGGATAGATAGGGTGAATGCAACATTACCTTAAAAACGTTGTCACTCCTCAGCCCTTTTAAATGTTGATTTACCCTTTTCTTTTTAAGAGTGTAGGAGGCTAGTTTCAATTTCAGATCGAACAGATATAGTCACGAGTTGTTTTGATCGATGTCATGCAATTTGCCGTAATTTGCGATAACGGGTTCGGTTCAAATTTACGAAGGTGATCGGAAATTCTATATTTAGCGTTCTCGTCATTTTGGTGCAAGTTGGTACTTGTTTAATTTGATAAGTCCCCATGGGTATGAAAATAGGCCCTACACTAGCACCTGATTCTCTTTATTCGAGACAGTGTGTATATTGGTATTGTGCCATCATCACACTTGTGCTTGTTTTGTTCAAAACAAACTGTCCTTTTCTCCATCCTTTACACGTTACTTTCAATACGCACTAGTTCAAAGGATGTTTTGATATACAGGAAGGTAAACGAGTAATTGCTGTTCGATCACCGCGATCCCCTGACTTTCAGCTAGAGCCGCGTTGGCCAGCACGCAATGCTAAATCCCTCTAACCAAAGATTCTACGGAACAGTATTACCCAGTGATGAAAGTAAAATCCAACAAATCTTTACTTCCCGTTTTTGTTGTTGTTTTTTCTGTCTCAAACACTGTCATTTCTCGTTGTAAAGTTATCTTTCGACATTATTGCAATAGTCGGGTAACGGGAAAACAAAACGTAAGGATTTTGTGTTTGATTCCGCACATATTCTCTTTATTTTACGTAGAGAAAGAAAGAAAGAAAGAAAGGAAGGAAGAAAGACAGACAGAAAGAAATAGAGAAAGAAAGAAAGAAAGAAAGGAAGGAAGAAAGACAGACAGAAAGAAAGAAAGAAAGAAAGAAAGAAAGAAAGAAAGAAAGAAAGAAAGAAAATGATCCCATGCTCGTCTAAAGAAGTTTAAGCTTTTCACGCTGCAACCTATTAGGTGACGTCTATTCGGTGTGGCGCTCTCTCACAATGAGTACTATGTCGCACGTGGAGTTTTCCTGTAATGAGCCAGAGATGAAGGGGATGCACTACTCGGGTCAAATAGGGAAGTTATTTTATGACGGATAATGATTCCTTGGTGTTTTATTTATCTGTTCAGAAAATTTCAGTGTGAAAAATTAGTAAAAGTGTCCCAAATCACGGTTGCTTTGAGACATTTTTTTTTTTTCCGTTACAATTTTTTTTTCCAACCATCGACTTTACGGTGCGCTTTGCACCTATTGTTCTTGTCCGATCGTAGCCTTTTGTCAAGGCCCTCTCGCTGTAATGGGCGAGCGAAGCGAGCGAAGCGAGCCCAGCCCACCGCGCCAGCGCGCAACCCCACTCAGCTACATTTGGGCTTTCTTCACCATACAGCGAGAGGGCCTTGACAAAAGGCTGGCCCGATCGAGACTCCGCTTCCGTTGTAGAGCATAAGATGCTAATGAGCATTGCTCTTGACCCCATTGAAGACAAAAGGCATAGAGCGTGCGGCGGCGAGGGCTTTAGAATTGCGCAATACTGATGAGCTGAGCAAGACTCTGATCGGCGATATACACGCACCACATTACGTGGTGATTGGCATGACGCACAACGGCGTTTGAAAAGTGTAGACACAAAGTACGATATGTGTATATATATATATATATATATATATATATATATATATATGTAATGTGAGATATTTTATAACAGCTAAAACACAAAAGGAACTTACGACAGCTCTCCGTGTGTACATTTACAAAGGTTATTGGCTTCATCAATAGATAATTCATTCAAATAATGATAATAATCAGCTGTTCCCTACTATGTGACAGGCTGTTCAATGTTTATCTTTGGAGATATACAAGGTTAATTTCCTTTTCGCAAAGACAATTCGTGTAATAATTCATTCGCTAATTCGCCAAATGAATATATGTGTACTTTTCCCAGTCCAAAGACTTATTGAATAAGTTATTGCCGGCAGGGAGGGAAATCGGAACAATAACTGATGCCCATTTTTAACTCGTGTTCTCTTTGTGAAATCTCTTCATCTGAGCACTTTTAGAAGTAGGGCCTATTTGAGAAAATGACAGAAAGCTTTGTCGCTACACAAAATGTGTTTGTTAAATAAGAATGTTTTTCGTGTAGAACGTGTACCTGACAGTTCAGAGGTCAAGTGTGCAAAGAATTTGCCTCAACAGCTTTGCGAAACTCGAATCAGTTGCCTGTATTGAAATGTGTAATCAGAATGAAAAGACTCGGACCTTCACGCCTTGTAACTGAGTACCACAGAACCACACAGAACGAAACACACACACAAGAAAGGTGAGCTTCCTGCAATCTCAAGGAATGGATAATCAAGCAGCCATCATCCTTTCTTCGCCATTGATAGCAGGAAGTGACGTAATGGAGCGATGCTGTTGGAGAATCTGCATAAATGTCTGCTACAAGTACAATGTACAAAAAAAAAAAAAATTAAGACCCCCTTTGTGTTCATGTTTTGCCAAAACAAAAGAACCACAGTCAGTGAGACGCTAACTTACTTTATGTCTTATAAACCAGGGCTCCACACTAACTTTTATTTTTGGTGGCCCAAAGGTAAACATCCGTCCTTTTTTGGTGGCCCGATCAGGCCACCAAAGTCTTCATTTCTGAAATTTTGGTGGCCCGATGTGCGTTTTTGATGGCCCCGGGCCACCGGGCCACCGTTAGTGTCGAGCCCTGGATAAACTATAGTTACTATAAGTTGAACGTTGAAACTGCCTTTTGCCTCCAGGCTTTTATAATAGCATACAAAGCTTTTATTGTTTGCCTGTATAAAAAAAAGGCGGGAATACATGTACACCCTTCTCGCAATCATCCTGATCTGATAACAGAGTGATACATTTTTGTTTTTGTTATCTTTCCCCCGACCAAGACCGATGCCATTAAAAAAAAAAACAAACAAGATCAATGCCATTAAAATAATGACCAAACAAACAAATAAACAGATCCATGCATATAACGAACAGAATATGCGTTTGTTTCATGTTTGTATAGATTATCTCTTGATAATTGTTTTTATACCGTTTCCTAATAAGTACCTCTAGCGAAAACCCGACTTTTTTTTTCTTTTTCTCAAGGAGGGAAGTTAACTTCAACGTAAAGATAGCTTACAGCTACATGCAAATGGGGCAATCATACATTCGCATTGTCAATTGTAAATTTGTCGGATGACGCTTATAAACGTTTGATGATTTTTGTCTCCTAAGGCATTTTGGTTATGATTACAGACGTATCTATTTACAAGACATAAGTGATGGTTTAAAGAATTGATCTTCAATTTAGCAAGGATTAGTCTTATAAAGTCATGAATTCCCTTTACCCATCATGGTTAATGGAACTGCGACATCGTTGAGGTAACCACACCTTTCAATTTTCACAGTTCAAACCTAAATCGTAACATAATCAAAACACAAGCAAAATATCTCAAAATGCTCAGAGGATG
This sequence comes from Diadema setosum, assembly GCF_964275005.1. Classification (NCBI taxonomy): domain Eukaryota; kingdom Metazoa; phylum Echinodermata; class Echinoidea; order Diadematoida; family Diadematidae; genus Diadema; species Diadema setosum. The sequence goes on from NC_092687.1 coordinate 25,428,727, forward strand.
GCATGAATCAAAACCTTTTTACGGAGATTGGATATGGCAATCTTTATTGACCTATATTTAATACAAGTTTTCCACAGCTATAATTTCCGCCTATGATAGCATTCTGATGATTTCGATTGCGTTTTGAACTCGTACGGAGCTATGGAACTATCGAAACAGCTTTGAGCTTTATACATGTAGTTCAATATGAACGAGTGTTTCGGACTCATAACCAACGTTCGTAATCGTAACCACACAGTAACAAATCAAACGAATATTGAATAACGACTATTTTTATATATAGGCTGCCTAACTGATTACATGGTTTGACTACTACTTCAAGCAGGCTGAAAATAAAAGAAGAATGAATACACTTTTAATAATGATACGATGCTTTACAGCGTATTCACAGTATAATCATGATAATGTTTGCTTGCGTTTCTGTGTGCATCAATACGGACGGAAAATAAAATGCAGATGGATGCTATTAAAGGAGACCTCCGGATGATTTTCAAATTTTTACATTTGAACATATATAAATTAGTTATACTGGGTACAGAGTTTCAGGATTTATAATGATTGGGATGAAAAATAAGAATGTTTTCGAAATTTCTGACAAATTGCAATGAACAAGGATGATGACATGGCAGCCTCACCATAAGAATGCATGAGATGTGGCTCAAGGAAGCAGAACAAAAGAAGAAGGCATGCATAGATTATACACAGGTGAGCTTGCAAGCATGCGGTATTGTAATGGAATGACACTGCTACATTTCTGAGATATGTGAGGCTCCTTTGTCATCATCTTTGTTCAGTGTAATTTGTTTAAGGTTTTTGAAAGTACTGTTTCTCTGCTCAAGAACCACAATAAATTCTACACATCTATACATGAAGCTGTTGATTTATGTACTACTTGATGTGAAATTATGAAAATCGTCCGGAATGCCCCTTTAAATGCTAACACCCAACGCATCCAAATGTTTTTGAAATACATTTCATTGTTTTACTATACTGTTTGAAACGTCGAATTTACGAGTCCTTTAAAGGGTTACTACTCATATTATCAGGCAAAAATAAAAGTATTAGGATTTCGATTTGCTCGCAAGACTAACGATGCTATGGCGATCGTTCGCAGCAGTGACAATCCGCTTCAATAGATCTATTCAATTATTCTGTTTTCATTGAAAGAGGAAGGAGAAGTCAACTTTAAACTTCATTAGTTTTCTCGCCTTTTAAACATGTTTTCATGTATCATGCGTGGTATCGCTATTCCTTCTCATGGTAGTGCGTGAGATGGAGCGTGAACGCCGTCGCTAAGCAGGACTGCTTTAGCGTTTCGTCCGAGAAAAGAAACAGGTTGTAAGCCTCTCTGATATACAATTCAATGGTACGCGGCAGTTTCTTTTTGAATGGACTCCTATATTGTACTAGCTACTTTCAGGAGATTAAGATGACCACGCGCTTAACGTTTCACATAATAAAAGAACCTTCTTCATCCCCATCCCGACAATAGAAAGCGTCGCCTAAGCAACCACATCCTGTGTACCACCGATGCTTTTCGTCCCGTCTCTTTCGCGTATATACTAGTGGGAATGTCTACACCATAAAGTCTTTATAGATCCGAGCATGAATCATAAGAGGGCTTGCTCCAGTCGATTTGAGCGACATCATTAGTCGTCTTTAAGATGACAATAGCCTTTCAAACACAAAGTTCAAAATTGATGCGCCCCTCTAGCCTGAAATAACTATCATTCTCATATTCTATATAGACACTGAGGTGTCCACCGCGTACAAAAAAGAGGGAAATTTGGCTCTTGCATAAAAATGGGCCAATGGTGCAATTCTAAGCATACTAATTCTTAGTTGTAAACTTACTAGACATTTGATAGAATGCATGGTACTGAAAAAAAGCACTTTTAATATGTTTAATGTAACAAACCGTTGTCAAGAATAACTCTATTTGATATCTAAAGTCAAGAATAACTCTATTCAATATCTAAAATGGCGCATGTCCATTTTAATACATAATATACCAGGTATATACTGAAAGTTAACGTAAAAGACGAAAATCGCAAAGTTATAATTAAAGATTACAGGTAACAGTGTATCGTATAAGACTCGATAACTTATTATGATAACATCCATAAGTCGGCTTTCATTGCACACTATTCCGCTGCTATCAAAACGAAACTAATCTAAACATGTAAAAAAGTACAGCCTCAGTATTGCAGTTTCATCAAATCAATGTGCTACATGCTGATAAATTGTCCGCATTTTTTTTTCGAGACGTTAAGCATGAAATATTATAATTTGTTGAGATGAGGATTCAGCTATTAGCCTTTTTACAGATACAACGTACTTTGAAAAGAAAGAAATATTAAAGAGCATACAATTTTGACAGGAAATCAAATTTCATTTGGTGAAGATCGGTTCTGAAATGGTAGAGATATCCAGAAACAAAGTGAAACATAGCGATCCTTGTAAAAGGCGGGCACCTATATCTCAGCCATTTCAAATCGCACTTCTCTTTGGGTTTTGGATTCACGATGAGCCCTTCCTGTTATACTAAAAAAAAAAAAAAAAATCACTGTCTGATTATGTCAATTACTATCGCAGTATTTCAAAGTGAAATGAATATCCCTACTAACTAGTTACTACCTGTAAAAGTGGAAATTTTCGTGGTGTTGAAATTTTCGCGAATTTCGCGCAACCAGAAACTAGCGTGAAAATAAAAGCACGTGAATATTTTTTGCTTGCTGTATGTTCCTGTGCGTGATGTCTTTATTCCGCGGAATTAAAAACACGCGAATCTCTTCTTGCCCGGCCAAACGCGAAAAATTAGTCGCGCGAAAATATCCACTTTTACATGACACAAACATAATGATGTCTTGAAATTTGTTGTGAAGATGATATAGATGAATGTTACAAAGAGATAGGAGGTAGAACATATCCTAACCGCATTCATGCAAGACTAATGATATTGTAGCAATAGTACCCTCCCCCCCCCCAAAAAAAAAACAACAACAACAACAACAACAACCCCGCAATAATAATAATAATAACAATAACGATAACAATGATGATAATTGCAAAAAAGTCTTCTCTATTTAGAGTAGCCTCTTCAATGCTATCAGTGTTCTAGCTATCAGAGGGCCCGCCTGACATTATTATCGTATATAGAGTTACTATAGGACGGAATAGAACGTAATCGCTGCGGGGAGGGAATTGAACTCGGGTCCTTCGACTGGGAGTCGTGAAGCTTAAATATCCACCGTGCCACGGCGCCCTCGCCCCCCCCCCCAAAAAAGAGGAGGAAAACCAAAAAACACCCCCCAAAAAAAGAAAAAAAATTGTTATTTGGCATAAAACAGTCATGATTATGACTGATTTTTATGGTTCATCCCTGCAATACTGAAGATTTGCGATTCTTAATATCATTAAAGTAACCGTGGCATAAATAATAATTATGCTTATTGTCGCTGGCATTCAATGCATGTAGTGTAGGCAAGAACTTACACTTGCATGCTAATCTCTTGGTTCTCGGGAAATTTGCAAAATTATCATGCACGCAATTATTCCTCGTTTTACAGTAAACCCTTGTGTTCGCATGTTGCAACTTAAGCGGTAAAACAATACAAAACCAAAGGCAAGGTTAAACTTCGTCTTCTTTACACATCATTCTTAGGATGATCACTGACATGACAATTTTGTGTGTCCACCGCTTCAGAAAGATTAACTGTCTTATAATTAATTTGATCGACATTGTGGGATTAACATCTGCAGGAAGAGAACCTGAAGCATATTCCAAAATTCGGTTCAAATATATTAGGCGCCAAATCTTCAATTTCATTCTATGTTGACGAATTCATATACACGGACGAAAGGAGAATGGTTAGCAATGTATACAAATTTCCGTCAAACTTCCAATGGCCCATTTAAAATATTATGCAACATGTAGGTTAATTGTCAGATCATCAAGTGATCAGCAACAGTGTGAATACCGCTGTGCCAGCGTGTAGTCATCACAACAAGCAAGAATAGCTTTTTCGTATAATGTACAAGCACGTCAACAGTACGCGGCAGTTTCTTTTTGAATGGACTCCCGCTATCTACTTTCAGGAGATTACGTTTGCTACGCTGAACGTTTCACGTTATAAAAGAACCTTCTTCATCCCCATCCGGACAATAGAAAGCGTCGCCTACATCATCATCCCCATCCCGACAATAGAAAGCGTCGCCTAAGCAACCACATCCCGTGTACCACCGATGCTGATGTTGTTCTTTTAGATTTGTGGAGCTCTCTGCCGGGTGTGCCGGGTGTGCCGGGTGGGCAATTTACTCCAAAAAATACATTCAATTTAAATATACACTTAAATTCAATTATAAAAACCTACACTATACTTCTAATTATTTACAAAATCTAATAATAATAATAATAATAATAATAATAATGATAATAATAATAATAACCATATATATATATATATATATATATATATATATATATATATATATATATATATGGTTCCTCCGAAAAGGAGGAACAGTAAGAGGAATAATAATGTCAAAGCTACGCACCGATTTTCTCCTTCCTTTCTCATATCTCATATATATATATATATATATATATATATATATATATGTATATATATATATCGATATTTACAAACGAGATATTTACAGAGAAAGAAAAGAGAAAGAAAAGATATCGCCTGCCTATACTCCTGCACCGACATGCAGGGTTACGCCGTTCCCGTCGGCAAGCAGGTAGAGGACCCGCCCGCCGACGCCGGTGAAGTCTCGGCCTTTCCCGGGGGCAGGCGCCTCTAGTGTTAGCCTATATGATAGGCGGGGATATCATGGAAGAGGAGGGATGATAGAAGAATAGAGGAAAGGGTGAGGACAGAACAGAGAAAACAGACACCGATGCTTTTCGTCCCGTCTCTTTGTTGGGTATGTCGGAGCACTAGACCATAAAATCTTTGTAGATCCGAGCATGCATCGTAAGAGGGCTTGCTCCATTCAGTCGATTTGAGCGACATTATAAGTCGTCTTTAAGATGACAATAGCCTTTCAAACACAAAGTTCAAAATTGATGCGCCTCTCTAGCCTGAAATAACTATTCTATATAGACACTGAGGTGTCCAACAAGTTCAAGAAAAGGAAAATTTGGCTCTTGCATAGAAATGGGCACATGGTGCAATTCAAAGCATGAGATACTCATTCATAATTGTAGATTTACCCCAACGTTTGAAAGAATGCATGTAACTGAAAGAAAATATCTTTAATATGTTAAATGAAACAAACCATTGGAAATCGGAGTAATCTCTCCACCTGAAGCTTAACAATATATTGTTATATCAATAACAGTCATGTTTCTTTACAACTCGTCGTAGCTACCATCAACCTTCTTGGCGACCATTTCTTCGCACTCAGCCGGAAAAGGACAGCTGAAACAAGTTCTGCAGTCGAATTCCCGTTTGAAAGCTGGACAGAATCTCTCCTCCAGCTCTTAAGTATTACAGGACGACATAGATTTTAGCAATTATAGTACAACCATCACGAAGGCCGACGACCAGTTGAAGTAAATGCCGCAACAGAATAAAAAGGCAAACCCGGTGTTAAAATACAAAGATTTGATTCAATGGTGTGTCAAAGAACACAAATATCAATGTATTCTACAGCAACAAAAATGACAGAAGTTAACGGAGTTTGACAAAGAACGACGGCCAGCTGAAATAAGTATTAGAATGTTAGTCTAGTTCCTGTTTGGAAGTCGGACAAAATCTCACCACCTGATGCCAAACAATATTATATCACTAACAGTCAAGTTTCCTTACAACTCGTAGCTACCATCTTTTAATATCATCACAAGCCCCTTTTTACACTTTCACGGATTGCTTCACGGATGACCACGGATCGTCATCCGTGGTGTTCCGGCGTGCAAAATATCGATTTTCCTTTCAATGCCGGTGTGAATACAGTCCCAACTGGTTGTCTACACGGACAAGTACGGAAGCTACAAGGACAAGTACGGTGCCTACACGGACAGACAAGGAATGAACGCGGACCACAGCGGAAACGATACGGAGTACACGGATATCAAGGAAGAGCACGGATGCAATTGGGTCCCTTCGCGGTGTTTACGCGGATATCCCCAAAAAGTTGACACATTACATTTGCTTTTTCTTTTGATACTTTATCTTGGGCGACATGCTTCCAGAGCTAAGTAATATGTAACAAGCACACCAGAAAATCTACAGCAGATTACATACGCATCTGCTTGTCGACATCATGAAGGCATATCTCTTTGTTGCAAAATCTCATTTTGCGGGAACATAACAACATAAACAAAGCAAAACAAACTAAGACAAATCAACCCCCCCCCCAAAAAAAAAAAAAAAAAAAAACAGCAAGAAGATGTGTGTGGGTCACTTGAGGATTCTCATGCGATATAAACGTACTAGAGGAGTCGATTGGCTGTACTGATGGGTGAAGATGTGAGCAAATTTCATTGACTTTCTGAGCTTGTATTGGCAAAATATACACGAATTTCTCATCCCGGATGGAGCCGATGCTAATACGGACGTTCAGATGTCTTCACGGAGGCAACACGGTGTAGCCGGTGCCTACAAGGAAGGAATACGGATGCAACACGGAGTAGACGGTGCCGACAAGGAAGAGTTTGTATTGATTTCCATCCGTGATGTCCGAGATGAAAAATTAAGCAAGCTAATTTTTTTTTTTTTTTTTCGGCGGACATGCCGGATTATCAAGGATAATGTCGGATGACTTCACGAAGTCAACACGGTCATGCCGGAAATAGTACGGATGATCCCGGACTGACGATCCGTGGTCATCGGTGATGCAATCCGTGAAAGTGTAAAAGGGGCTTATAGCGACCAATTCTTCGCACTCGGCCGTGAAAAAAATAGTTCCGTGTGTGTGTGTGTGTGTGTGTGTGTGTGTGTGTGTGTGTGTGTATGTGCGTGTGTGTGTGTGTGTGTGTGGTTTATTTTGTATGTGTGTGTGTGTGTTCCCGAAGACATCATCTCCCGAAACATAATGGCAAGTGAAAACATTTGCATAATTTTCCTTTGGTGCTAGTTTCTGGTTGCGGAAAGTGGGCGAAAAAAAAAAAATCCGCCTTTACAGTAAAGTTAAAAGGCGAACGCAGATGACATTCTATGGTATGTTGACAACATGAAATCAATTTTTTCTTTGTTTTGTTTCTTTTTCTAAGAATAACAAACAATAAGAACAGTTAACAGGGATCGACAAAAGCGGGATGGACAGCTGAAGCAAGTTCTTCAGTCGAATTCCCGTTCGAAAACTGGACGGAATCGCTCCTCCCGCTCTAAAATTTTACAGGACGACATAAATTTTAACAATTATATTGCAACCATGACGAAGGCCGACGACCAGTTGAAGTTAATGCCGCAACAAAGTAAAAAGGTAAACCTGGTATTGAAATACACAGATTTGATTCAATGATGTGTCAAAGAACACAGAAATCAATGTATTCTATGCAGCTACAAAAATGACAGAAGTCAACGGAATTTAACAAAGAAAGACAACCAGCTGACATAAGTATAAGAATGTTAGTCTAGTTCCCGTTTGGAAGTCGGACAAAATCTCTCCACCTGAAGCTTAGCAATTAATTCGATAACAGTCAAGTTTCCTTACAAGTCGTCGTAGTTACCATCAACCATCTTAATGACCAATTCTTCGCACTTGGCCGTGAAAGAGAGTTTCGTATTTTACCGAAACCAAGACATCATCTCCTGAAACATAATGGCAAGTGAAAACATTCGCATAATTTTCTTTTTGCGCTAGTTTCTGGTTGCGCAAAGTGGGTGAAAAAAAAATCCGCCTTTACAGTAAGGTTAAAAGGCGAATGCAGCTGACATTTTCGGTATGTTGACAACATGAAATCAATATCCCTTTTTTAGCATAACAAACAATGAGAACAGTCAGCAGGGATTGACAGCTGAAACAAGTTCTGCAGTCGAATTCCCGTTTGAACGCTGGACAGAATCTCTCCGCCCGCTCTAAAATTTTACAAGACGACATAAATGTTAACAATGATTACAACCACGCGAAGGCCGACGACCAGTTGAAGCAAATGCCGCAACAGAATAAATAGGTAAACACGTTGTTAAAATACAAATATTTGATTCAATGTTGTGTCAAATAACAAAAAAAAAATCAATGTATTCTACAGCAAAAAATATGACAGAAGTTGTCGGAGTTTGACAACGAACGGCGACCATCAAATAAGTTTTGCAACGATGGTCAAGTTTTCGTTTGTAAACCGGACAAAATCTCTCCGCCGTGTTTCCTACGCGTAAAGACAAGATAATACAAATTCAATGTCTATCGACTGCGGTCAAGTCTCCTTTCACATCGCCGTAACTACCATTTGCACAAAAGACGGAAAGTCAGCCTGTTATTCACAATTATCTATAGCAGCGAGAATACTTTTTTTTTTCTCGTGAAAACACAAAACTTCCCATTCATTATCGTACTCGGCATTGCGAATCATATCACCCAGCGGATTAGCTGTAGCCACGCGTTTTGGACGTTGCTCGACGATGGAACAGAGACGGAATTTCGGTGGTACAGTAATGGTAATTCGTCGGGACGATATGCGACGTTTTAGATCACACGGATAACGGGCTTTATGCTGTGACAGGTAAAGCTGAACAAAACATAAACTTGAACACAAACGGCATTGAAACGAAGCCATATAGTCAGAACGTCTCCCGACGGTTGAACAATGATTCGTCGGGAACGATACGCGACGTTTTTAACAAAAGAAACGCAAGGCACAATAGAAGCCGAACTTTGAAAATAGCTAGTAAGTCGGGACGAAGAGCGACGATTAGTGAAAGGGAATCCTTTCTCTATCGTCGCTTATCGTCGGGACGAATAAACAAAGGTATGAATAGAAAGTACGTGTATTCATATGCACGGTTGCTTATTCATATGCACGTGACGCCTGTTCATATGCAAATCATCAAACATGCACAATGCGACATCGTCGCGACGAAGATATCTCTCTATCAGGTTTTTCTGTGGTGCCTCAGATTGTCTTTGCTATTGTAAAGGGTTGATCCATTTTCCAGCAACGTATCGTAAAAACAAAAAACGAACAAAAAATGGTTATGAGATAGAAGGAAATGTCTGTATTGGACACCATCTTGTATTTTATGATGATTTTTATTCTCTTCACTCTCCCTTTCTTACCCTCCGATCTTTCTTTCCCACTCTCTCTCTCTCTCTCTCTCTCCCTCTTTGTATATGTGTGTGAGTGGCCTGTCGATGTGTGTGCCTGGAATCACTAGTACATGTATTTGTTAGTAGCCGTGTGTACTATACACACAGGGTGTGTGCTACATGTTGCGCATACAGCACAGGAGCGCGTAGCTAGCCATGCATGCATTTCCCCTAGTTCAGAGTGAGATAGCTACTGTAATCAGAGGAGTGTACGCATGTATACAGCTCATCAGATACAAACGGGGGCTATAGGACTGGTTAGGGCTAGCACGAGGAGTTGGGGAAAGGTAGACATCAGAAGAGGTTTCATGCTGTGCCTGCTGTCATAGCCTTTACTGTACAATGACATGCGGCTCACAGACCTGTTGTCTTCAACAAGATTATGGCATACTCGGAGATCGAACAATTAAGATCGAACACACGAACAATTAAGATCGAACACACGGTAATGTACACTTGTGTGGATTTATGTCATGTTTCCGGAGTCGGAATGGATATGTGAGGAAAGTTGTGAGGAGATTTGCAATGCCATGACATAGGGTTCTATATTTGAATCCCAGTTCTGTAATGTGGACACAGCGGTGAAAGTCTTACGTTATAATGTCTTACACGTGTCATCAACACAAGTCTCATATATGTGACCCTGCACCACAAAACAAACAACAAGTCTCTAGACATGGATTTTTAGTCAGGAGCAGATTCTAAAAGACAGACTCTAAGCTTTAAAATGATGTATAACTCAACTCAAATGGACTCTCCTAACCTATCTAAATGTTGGAAAGAAAGCACAAACTCTGGAAAAGTGTGAACTGAGAAAAAAGGCTCTGAAGTAAAGCGTCTATTCAAGCGCTTAATCTTTTCCAAGCCACGCTAGCTGTGCCATGAAAGGGACAAAAATAGAGTGTTAAACACCGCAGCGATAACAATGAAGGGATTATCAGATTAAGCTTAAATTAGGCGTGCTTTATTAACACATTCTGTCCATGCTTAATGACAACTTTCAAAGCAGTAGCATTATCTTTTCAAAAAGTTATTAGAGTTGAAAGTGAAGAGTGTGTACAGGAATTGTGAGAAATAAAAGTGGACTCTGCTAGAAACATGTATTCACACTTTTCTACAATAAAGTGTTTTGAGAAAAACTGCTAAAAACACAGTTTCCTGTTTGTTTTATGATCCCAAACTTTAACACTATGTACAAGAAGACTTGCTCTTTCAGAAGATATGAAAAACTCAAGGTTGGCTAGGTTGACCTATTTCACCTATTTTCAGTCCTCACACAAATTCACTGCGTGTGAATTTTTGTTCGTTTTGTGATGCGCGGTCACATATATATATATATATATATATATATATACTTTTTTTAGGTTATTATACTGCAGCATTACACACATGTCACTGATATTACAGTCAATGTTTAAACGAAAAGTAATTGTTTCAAAAGAGAAATAAAACAATAAATAACCATTACTGCAATTCAACACAAGGTTAAACATTTTTTTTTCGCATTGAAGAGACAATCACTAAAGCTTAAGGTCCACATACTGCACGGTAATAAATTTCTACAACGAAATATGCCAATGTAACAAATGTCAATAAATAAATATATAACTATGTCAATGTTAATGGCACCCTACCGGATTTCTGACAGGAAATCTTTTGTACAGAATGACTTGTAATTTGGGATCTGTAGTTCCAGGTACTTTGGCGGCAGCCCATCGAAAATCACGTCTGGAGGAAAAGAAAAGAAAAGAAAAGAAAAGAAGATAACGGACATGCCGGTCTGTTCAATTCCTATCGAATTTTTGTTACCGTAATTATTGTTGTGTGGGATCATTGGGTTATTGGTAACAGCGTTTTCAATCTGAATACTTCTCATTTTTTTAAAGACCATTGAAATGTTCAACATCTTGAACCATAACATCGTAACATCGGTAAAACATTCCTATAGAAGAAAACATAATACCAACCAAATATACAATGTACCTTAAATAAGGACCGAAGTTTAACATTAGAATATTTTCAATAAAGCACTCCTTTAACTGTTTTTCTCATTTTATACTATTATTTCGAGTGATTTTCCCCTCTCATTTAAGCTCTACGGGGCTGTCGTCAAATCTCTTTTCTCTCTGATAGTCTCGTTTGGTCAAATTCAAACTATCTTCTTTAGTGGAAAGGACAAGACGACGTCTACTTGTCCCAAGGACAATGACAATTGTTTCAAACACTTTGTATTCACTGTATGATTTGAATAAATAACATACCTATAGGGCTGTATTTTTCTATATTCAATTTATGTCGATATAACACATAGACAGGGAATATAGAATTTGTCAAGTGAAATAAAAGTTTACTAGGTCCTTTGTTGTTTACCTAGGTCCTCTGTTAGTTAGGGTTCGGAAGACTTCTACCTTTGCAGGTAAAGGGTCTGAATTCATTTCTATGATACCGTGGGTACTGTTCTGTGAATGAAAGAAAAATAGATCATCAAGACGCAGACAATAAAAAATGAAGTAGGACATAGGTGCATATCTAACCATCGGTAGGCATTTGGAATGTTCACATGTAAATATTTTAAGTTTTTACACTTAAAAAAACCAAAAAACAAACAAACAATGTATTTGGCTTCTGATTGCCAATTCTTCTTGAGTATGATTATAATATCATTACTAACATTATTGTTATTGTTATTGTTAATAGTAGTAATAGTATTAATATAATTATTATAGAAATAGATGCGTATGTATTTACACGTGTTACATATTCATAAAAAATAATATGTATTAATTGAATTTTTTATACAATGTACTTGTCATTCTCACCATTGGAAAAAAAAAAGTGAATTCCCATTTTTGACAATGCACAAGAAACGTATAGTTCACCTATTAAACAATTATTTCCGCATAAAACTTCTTTTGTAATAAAAGAAAAATATTCCGGCGTATATAGTGTATCACGGGAGAAAACGGAAAATATGAATTTCTGATGAGTGTCATTTTAAGAATCGATAATTCCATCATTTTGATTGGTGTTTGTGGATACACCTGTTCATTTTGTCTTTTGTGGCAATGTTGTATCGCTAATTTAGTGTTATTCAGCCCAGTGTACTTGCTAATGTCACTGTGCATTACAAAACACACACGCACACACAAAATAAACAACAAAAAAGTTGCACTTCTTGATTTAATACAAAGACTTTAAAATAGTGAAACCGGTCAACCGAGGTAATATTCAGTTCTGAGTTCCGGGAAAACTATTCTTCTTCTATAATATTCCTAAGGTTTGGATCATAAAATATACGGGAAGGTGTGTGTGTTTTTTTTTCTCTCTCTCTCTCTCTCTCTCTCTCTCTCTCTCTCTCTTTCTTTGAAGAGTAGTGAGACCAGGTTGACTTTGAGGGGTCCCTTTTCATTTCTTGAAAATCCTTTGCACACTCTTCACTTTCAAGTCTCTTAACTTTTGAAAGCAGAATGCTACTGCTTTGAAAGTTGGCATTAATCATGGGCAGAATGTGCTCATAGGGCATGCTTAATTCAATTTTATTTGATAATCCCTTCAGTGTTGCTGCTCAGGTGGTTTCATTTTTTTTTTTTTTTTTGTATTAATCGCTCAGCTAGCAAGGCGTGATAAAGATGCTAGGGCTTGAATAGACACTGTACTCCAGAGTTTCTTTTCTAATTTTAAACTTGTTTGCTGTCTATCAAATAATTAGATTAGATTTGAATTGAGTTGTACATTACTTTTAAAGCTCAGTGTCTGTTCTTGTTGAATTTACCCTCAAGTAAAGAAAAACATAAATTAAAATATCTGTCGATTTTCTGTAGGGTCTGTGATGCAGTGTCACATAAAGTCTTGCAATGATAAACCTTGATCGGATGTGGCTAAAAACTTATGTTTTATTTAAACGAATCCCTGTATAATAATCGTGACCCTCCACCACAAAACCAACAAAAAGTCGACAGACATGGATTTCAGTTAAGGGCTGATTCTTCAAGAGCAGTCTCTAAGCTTTAAATTGATGTAAAACTCAATTCATATGAACTACCTTCACCTATCTAAATACTGGTAAGAAAGAATACACTCTGGAAAAGTGTGTACTGAGAAAAGAGTACAGGGTCTATTCAAGCGCTTCATCTTTGCCAAGCCGTGCTAGCTGTATGATGGAAGGGACAAAACACACAATGTAAACCACCAGAGTAACAGCAATGAAGGGATTATCAAATTAAGCTGTTAATGAGCATTTTCTATTACCACATTCTGCCCATGATTAATGCTAACTTTCAAAGCAGTAGCGTCATCTTTTCAAAAGTTATAAGACTTTAAAGTGAAGAGTGTGCAAAATGATTTCTACTTAATTTTCTATTTATTTTTATTGATTTTCTATTTAATAATAATGAAAATTTCATGTAAGAACATTTCAATAAAACCATTTGACTGACAACAAATGACAATTGGTAATTGTAAAATATCTTCCGTCCTCTGCACGTCTATACCTTTATAAGTACGTTCCCCTGTTTAGGTGAAATCCATGTCATTTTTTTTTTTCAAACTTCCCATACCGTAACTTTGACCCATCCGAAGAAGAGATATGCAAACAAAAAAACAACAACAAACAAACATAATTATGTTATTGTGCTTCTTTTTCTACTACGGGAATTTGAAGAATATGACATACTCTCGTATAGTACAAAATGACAGCGATACAGGATCAAGGCCATGACAGTCAACAAAATGTGCAATGACAGATTTAAAGATAATATACAATTTTGGTACCTCAAAAGTTTCCCTGAATTTCCTTGTCTTAGTTTTTGTTTCAGGTTAAAGTACCTTTCATAAAATTATAACTAAAACTATGAGACTTACTCGCCCCAAAGTGCTCTCATGCCTGAGTAATCATGCAATAATGGTTTCGTACCAGAGCCGCCGCCGTACGGCGGTGAGGTAGTACACGTATTGTGCGAAACCATTATTGCATAATAACTGCGACCCGCAGCGTGCAGCCCCATACGCATAGCTAACTGCGACCAGCAGCCCCATACGCATAGCGTAATGGGGCTTCGCATTGTAGCATTCAGGATCATGACAGATTTAGAATCGCGGGTAAATATCAATTTAAAATCCAAAAATTTCTTCAATTTGAAAACTTACCAGTTAAGTTGAAGTATTGAAAACAGGCTTCGGGCAACGTTTGGTTCTGCCAATAGTCCCTTTCTGTTCGAATCGATGACTGAATGTGACTCGGTCAAGAGGACCTTGGGAGAGCTACATACACTGAATACTACGGCCATGCGCACACAAACATCTTATCCGTTCATGGATTTGAAATTTGTGCGCATGTGATGTGCAAGCGCCCTTCGTGATACCTTCGTGACCTTGCATTTTGTAACGAAAAGTAACAAACACTATTTTTTTATTAGTAATGACAATTTCTAGATCTAACTTGAAATGTGTACCTATTTTTGTTTATTTTGTTTAAACACCTAGTCTAGTAGGTTAATAGTTCCCGACTAGGAACCTTAGTAGGCGACTGAATCATGTTGATGAACAGATATTATTTTGTCACAAAACAGACCTACGGAATGAAAATGGAAACAGCTCACTTGCGAACTTCCCGATTCCGTCGATCAGTGCTGTGCTACTATGACCATGAACATAATATGCGGCTCGGACATCTGAACTGTCACTGTGCGTAGTACGTAACGCATACAGTCGGCACGCGGACAGGCCGCCCAGCGCGGCCGCGTTGGGGAGCTGCGCACAAACATAACTGAGCAACGTCCTTATTGGTTTACGTTGAACATTAGAATTACTTGCGTCATTAACAATATAAATGTATGGGTTACAGTACCTCATATCTTTTCCAAGTGATATTCGGTGGAATCCAGCCAGTCGGCTACATTGACAATAACAAAAACAACAAATTAACGTGACAAAATTAAACAAATGGATTTGCATATGCATAGCACCTTATTCAGTACTTCTCATTCTCAACATACGATGATGTTGTCATAATTTATCATTATGACCACATTAGATTATACTTATGCATTTATAAAATGTAATTCGCTTTATCAAACATTGTCACCTAACTTTAAACGGATGACCCTATCATTCACTCTGTTACATTGCTCGCTTATATCATTCACAAGCCGGATATCTGTAGAAAAGGGATATCTTGTGAAGTTGAAGTTGGGTAGATCATGTGCCATTTAAAATGGTGGGCCCACGAAGTGAAAAATTAACTTCTAAAACACTTTTCTTTTTGAAAGATAAATACAAAAAAAAAAACGCACTGATTACTCAGATGTTGCAGCTTTCCTCTTGCTATTCAACAAATCATACCTCAACGACACTCAAAATAAAACTCGTAAGTTGATTGGTGAGCTCCACGTCGTGAAATCGTAACTCATGCTCGTCGTTTGGCGTGATGCTTGTTTTGGCGTCATGTTTAGTATCGTCGGAATAAAGATGATAAAAGGTTATTTGGTTATAAATACAATGGTTCAGTGAAAGAGGGAGGAAGTTTAATAATGTTGACGATAACGTTTAGAGAAACATATGGCATGTGTATTAACCATTTTTTTTTAATGAAAACTAATCTGTAACTATTCAAAGACATACGTATGATAACAGTTTGATTAATAATTTGATGTTTTATTGTCTCGAGCTTTATCATTTCTGAGAAAATTGCTCAATCAGTGAATTTACAAAGCAACAATTTTGATGTTTAAATACAACATATTTACTGCCACGACCTAATCCACTATTGAACAAGAGTTTTGTAATATGTAATGGGGCAAATCCACAGTTGGGTGGACATGACATATGGATGAAAGAAATGTGCCTCTTTATCTTACTCTTTAATTTAGGTATCAAATAATACCATGGATGTTCACCAATCACTAAGGTCTTTAAAATTCAGTAGATTTTATTTCTCGTTTTGATTGGTTTTGCGAGATCTAAAACCATCATTTAAGATGCACATGTGGGACTGGGGACATTGACATTCACAAAAATGTGAAATTACAGTGGGTTTCCTTGAAAATTTTTCCTCAAAGTTTTGCTAAGGGGTAAAAGATGAATACAATTAAATACTCCAAAATGCATGTGACATTTTGTCAATTACAAAAGGGTGAAATGACCTGCGAAATTACTCAAGACAAATGTAACGTTGCTATCCGAAACGTTACTAACCATGCTTTTTGGGGTCTAGCTAATAAATTATCAGTTGAACTGCACCAAAAAAAAAAAAAAAAAATGCATGAACATTTGTCATGATGCAATTATTGAAATTAATGCAAACACTTTGTTCAAAGTAACTTGAATTTTTGCAAACTTTTTGTCACAAGATACTGATTTTTTTTTTTTTGTTTGTTTTGGTCCTGTCCTTTTTTCGTAACGTTACTAACGAGCCCTTTTAGTTGCCACAGCAATTCTAATATTTATTGGATTGTATTCATTCTTTTCTATATCATAAACCTGAGAACGATTAACGTGTTTGTAACATGATTTTGACTTGAAATGATTAAATGGTGATTTAGTAGTGAAAATAAATATCTAAATCTGTTTAAATGTAACGTTCCTAACTGCGGAATTTCTCAATGGTTTTTTGAGATGCACAGCCACAAAAATGCAACAGCTTTCATTGACTGCATGTAAACAAACTGCATGAAGGATCCTAGAGTTCGAATACTCACCTGAGATACTTTGGACCGGGTAAGTCATTGAAATAATAATAGGAGTCATCTGGGAGAAAGAACTCGTCAGACCCAGCCGTTATGATAAGCTTTGGCATCGTCAAACGATCCCTGTAAGCTGCGGTGTGGACAAACGAAAGAGAATAGAGAATAACGTCATATTCTATCGGTAACAACATTTCGCTGATCACAACCTACACCGTGCAAGGGACATAATAATCATTACAACGAAGTAACAGAAAAAAAAAAAACAGTCCTTAATGATATCATCTATTTAACGAAAAAAAAAATGATTATGCTAAAATTTGGTTCATTGTATGAACACATTCTATGATAACTTTTAACTTTTAAACAAGCAGCAGCACCTCGTGAAAAGATATTGGAGATGAAGGTGAAAAATATTTAGATTGTGTTTTTTTCTTTGTATGTGTGTGTGGTTTTTTCTTTTCTTTTTTTTTTTGAAAAGAACGGCCAAGTAGCAAGTAGTGTGCAATGATGTAAAACCAGAATACAATCACGATTTTCCAGTCACTTCCTGATCCTGAACTTAATAGAAGACGGAGTTTCGTAGAAGAGTGGTCTTTCAAAAAAAAAAAAAAAAACGCAAAAAACAAAACAAACAGCAACAACAACCACTACATATCAATCACATTACCCCATTACACCTATCTCGAGGGTGTGAGAATATTTGTTTGTTTTGTGTTGTACAGCCAAATAATGAAGAAATAGAATTATTATTCTTTTTTAGATGCCTACATGTAAAACAGAATACAACTAAGTACCAAGCTTTTAAATAACAGTTTTGAAATTTATCAATCTTTATTCCACAATTAATTGAACTTTTTTAAGTAAAAGTTCTAAATATGGACCTAATGCATGATAAAGTTCCCGATAGATTTTGCAGCATTTGTATATGATAGGAAGCAAAATTAATATTTTGCAATACCGTATGGATCTATTATGCTGGCCATTTCAAAGATCTGCGGCACGTCCATATAAATCGTGATGTTTTCCTCGTAGTAGTCGTTAAACTCGAATGTCCAGCCTCCGAGTGAACGATAATGGTGATGCATGTTCTGAAGAATAGTATGAAAATATTGCATGAGATATCAGCTGCATTCAAATACTTTTCATTTATATACTTTCCATTTCTATGGATGTTTCCGATTTCTTTCTCATTAGGTCATGGAATAACATCGATTTGTCTATCTACGTGATATGGTACAAGCAGTACTTTGCTTACAGTTGTATTATGTCGAAATGAAAGTCTTGTGCAAACAGCGGTTCATCAACGTCAGTGTTAACCGTGGGGAGCATTTTATAACAGAATTGGTCACCCTATTCAACGAGTAAATAATAAAAAAAAAGACGTTCTACCTTCATGGAGTCATCTAATACGATGTTAATTTTTACTCTCCAAAGAAAAAAAAAAAAGGTCATATTCATAGTTTTCGTTTTAATGGGACACGGTATTTTCTTTTTCTTTTCTTTTTTTTTTTGGGGGGGGGGTTCGTATAGATAATCATGTTTCCCCTACACATACTATCAAAACTTTTTTTTTTTTCATAAGAATTTCTTTTATCAGACACGCTGTCAAATAGTACCTTAACCATGTTAAGAAGGTCAAGGACTATAGGCGCTATGGCTACGACCCTCTTGTCCACGACACCCGTTGTCCACGTGGTCCAGCCCCTCTGCCAGGGTCAAGAAGGAGAAACAATCAGCTCTTAAATGTTCCTTCTCTTTTAAGGTCATAATTAAAACAAATATATGGAAAAAAAATAGTTATCATTGCTTGTCCAAAACATCCCTGTCCCTTCAAAGCCCCTAATGCACATGCAAATGCACGTGCACCTTTTGTAAAAGGGTTATGTTATTAGTTCTTGAAAACAATCGAATTAGCCCAAGACCTGACACTGATAAGAAAAGAGTAGGAACGTGATTTCCATACTTAGGCTGTATGAACAGCACAGATGAATAAATAACAGGATAGATTTACAAGTCTCGAGTTGCTTGTAACAGATGCTCTGCAGCTTTATAAGGGTAACCCGTCATTGAAGGTGAAAAATCACTCCATGTCCACCAGCTATATTGTGCAACCAAGCACAATCATAAACTTCAATAACAAAAGTAGGAAGAAAGCGGATGTTAGAATAGTTCGTTTTGTTTTTATGGAGAGAGAGAGAGAGAGAGATGCGTACTTTACGTCTCTAAGGATGTACACTAATTGATTCACTTAAAGCAAATATCTAAAGTAAAGCCATCAACATTACATCCCCGTAAAAGTATTTTATACACGGTCATTTTAACATGTTCATATTATTAAAGGCTTCTGTCGCCTGATTTTTTTTTTAAGTAAAATAATGACAATAATTAGTCGAATGTAAAGAAAAGGTACCTTTGATTCCCCAGCAACGATGAATTTGGACACATTCTGTCCCGCGTACTGTTGTGCTACAAACGTCGTGATAGTGTCCATCGCGCGAACAGCTGCCTGCAAACGAACGACAAGAAGATATTTAACGTTGATATTTGGTTATTCATATACAAATACAAATATACAAACGTATTTCGATGTACGTATGTAGATTATGCATTGTGTATACATATTTTTTTTTTAAATGTCGTTTATGATATATCATTCCACGTTTTCTTCACTGTAAGACAATGCTTCACAAAAAAAAAACAGCTGTGTGTTTGTCTCGATATCATCTCCTATTCCTTGTACTTCCATTATACCTTATGTTATGTTCTTCGCACTTAACTCACACTTTAGTTGTGAAGCAATTGTATTCTCATATTTCTTTTTCGGTTTTGTACCTTAGAACAAATTGCTGTCAGAAATTAAATACCAAGATCGTAAATAAGGGAGATACTACATGTGACCTTTCAGCAGACTACCATTTCCTGTTTTCAGAGTAGAATATACACCTGTATGTATATATGTTTGTTTATACATGTATGTAATATAACATATATATACTTATTCGTGGTATATAGGCCTATTGACGAGATATTTAACGCGATAGATCGTGAGGTAATAGTTAAAATAAGAAGCAAAAAATCTCCTCAAAAGTAACAAATTGAGGTTCGTCAGTGTCTACCTTCGTCATGGGTAACCTAAGCAGCCAGTTTGGTTGGTCCGTCCCATTCTCTATAAAATGGCGCCAGGTGAAAGCAATGATCGCGTCTTCTGTTCTTTTCATCTGCTTGGGATCGGTCTTGCATAAAACATAAAGTAAAAATATACATGTTTTCAGATATTTCTAGGGAGAATTTTGTAGTACTCACCTACAGGGAACTAAAAGGGTACACCTCCTATAATGAGATCTGCATCTCAGTAGCAGTTGCTTACAGTTGACTGATGACTTGCTTTAATCCTGGATGTTTGTATTATGGGCTCCCTCGAGGAGAGTTCATGAGCTCCTTTGCGGAGACTTCCAATATGAGCTCCTTTGTGGAGACGTTATGAACTCCTTCGCGGAGACATCATTATGATATATCTAATATTTTTGTTTGATACTTGTAATATTTATTATGTTTCATTTGTGTCATTACTGTCTTGGGCAAAATTATTTGTTGTATAAACCCCCATTCTTTTTTTCTCTCTTGCTTCTAACGAAACAACCTGTTCGTGTATATCTCGTCTGCACCATGGTCTGCAAAGGATTTTTTCCCGCTCATGTACAAATTGGAATTCCTTATCAGCTCATCAAAAAGTATCGTAAAATTTCCAGCAATCAATAATATCACGCGCATGAACGCACGCACGCACGCACACACACAAGAGAATTTTTAACATCTGTGGTCGTGATTGTACTAATGCCTGTATATTCGTACGCCTTGAGAAGCGTATTATATCAATAATTCTATGAATGACAAACCTATAGCACCTAGACAATGTCACAAATACATTGCCGAACAAAGAATGTGAGAACTGTCTTTTTTTTCATAGATGATATAGTGGGCAAGTCCAAGATATCGCGCACCTTACGTATGGACATTCAGAGATTTCAAACCTCTGAAAAGTAATGAAGGAGAACTTGGATTTTACTGTTTATCATCAGTAAGACTGGTATCCCTGAGAAGAATATTGTGTTTAAGTTTGATGTCATTTCACCTTGGGTTAAGTAATTTATTAAGAAAAAATATGGCAACTTTTCGTATGGGACCAGAAAAAACCTGGATTTTTCAAAATAAAGTTTGAATTGACAATTCTCTAAAAGTACCTTACTGATCAAGTTCTAGTTAAAAGTGAAGAAAGGTACAGTACTGAAGTATCTTTCAGCAAAGCTTCACTGCAAAAAAAAATAAAGCATATTTTTATAAAGTTGACTTAATTAACGAAAGTACACCTTACGTATGAGACATGGCTGAACTTACGTATGGGACATTTGTCTTTAGTGCACGGGTGTATTCCTGGAAATGACTTTAAATGTCTCCATAGTGTCATATTCACTTCCACAGATCATACTACAACATGTAACAAATGATAGACTTGTAAGTGGGTACTTTCCTGATTTAGGTACTTAACAATTAAGCTAAAATAAAGACAAATGAAAGTAATCACCAATTTACAATTATATGTCTTAGTTTGGATCCCTTCATGCATTAACACTGTCCTAATGGTGTCTACATACTTACATGTATGTAGAGATATTGTATATTGACATTCTATTTGTATCCCATTTGTAATACTCTGGTCAATATTTTTTATCAACTGAAGAAAAAAATGTGCGAATTCTAGCTTGCGACCTTGATATAGCCTACCATGACTAATTTGTATTCTTGATAGTTTCAACTTAAAATTTAATGTCATGTATTCGCAAATACAGTCTGAAGTAGATACTTTCAATAGCTCTAGGCTTACTGTACCTTGCAAGTTGTCTAAGTTTTTATAGAGCGTTATAAATGCAGCATAAAAACACAACAATAACAACTGTACTTCGTTTTGCTCTGTTATCATGTTTTGCCATGTAAATTATAGCTTCTGCCAAATCCATCAAATTTTCCTGAAACTTTTTAAAAGATTTTAAAAGCCATGGTAGACCAAAGAGATAAAAGAATGCAGATGTACCTTGGGTGCTGTTTTTTTTTTTTTTTTATTGCTTGGCTTCAGGTCTATGTAACTAAAGACAACAAAATTTGCTTTACCTTGTACATAAATATGTACAGCATGCTCGTTTACTGATACAGGAAAGATTATCATTTCTACATTCAAATCTTAAGAGAAAATTGTAATTCTAGATTTGAAACACTTAAGTAACTCACTGATCTTAAACTTACAATTTTGATAAATGCTATAACCTCATTTGATCATACAGCACCAGATTGCATTACATTTTGATAATGTGTAGATGTGGGGTACAAAGTAAGTGTGAGTAATTGCCTAGCTGACTTAGTTCATTAAGGTTTTCTCAAAGCAAATCTGTCTCTTCAAACACAAAATGGAAAAGAAAAATGAATTTCCCATTTGTTTGTGTATGTTTTCAGCACTTCAACCACAGAACCAGTATTGATATCGTGGTTCATGGCAAAAGTGAAATAGTCTTCATTTTACAGGATTTTCAGAAATCATGTTCATGACCTTGACAAGTCATGACATATTCTGGGGATGTGCAGTTGAAATATTAAACATCATATATGACAATAAAGTATTCTAGTATGGTTTTTCCTTTGTTATCAACTCTAGTTATGACTAAGTTACCTGCTGTCACCTCAAAGTGAATCTCCTATAAGACCTGTAATGTTGTCATTGATGAGCACCACAAGCACAATTGTTTTGATTTTTTCTTTTGAGGCTGTAGTTTGAATTGAAATGGTGTTTTATTAATCAATATCTTTTGCAACCCGGAGGCTGAATTACAGACATTGTTAACAATGGCCATGTATACATTAAAAATACTCACAAAATACAATGTAGCGATGAAAAAAATACATTAAAGTAACAAAGGGTCAATCTTATTCATCAGAACCATTGCACAATTAGATTAACCTATAATACAAAACAAAATCAGATATTACAGATACAATATATTACTATTCTCAATAATTATTAAAAAAAAATGAGTTTATATTAATCATATATACCGGTCATTTATACTTATCAATTAATACAGATGTTGTGTTGTCATACGGCTCAAATCAACACATTTTACACAACAAAAATAATCAGTTTATCAAAAATGATCAAAGATAGTCAAATAAACAAAAATAATCAGATAATCATAAGGCTCAAATCAACACATTTTACACAACAAAGATAATCAGTTTGATTTAAAAAGAAAACAAAAATCCTCACAATCTTTTCTTCGTAATATACATAAACTCCCATATCAGAATACATTCAATCTATACACAGCAATCAATGATTCGCATTACATAATGTGCATTGTATATACGAAAATAGTATCTGATAATTGCACATCTCTCCCCCTCTTTCTTCCCCTCTCTCTCTTTCTCTCTCTTTCTTTCTCTCTCTCTCTCTCTCTTCTAACTCTCATTCCACTATTACACACACTCTCACGTACAATATGTTTATCTCACAAACAAATATATACTATTGTTTCTATAACCAACACTCTGTGTTATATTATTGCACATTTTACACCAAAATTCAATCTCACAAATAAGCAACACCAAAATGCTAAAACATAACCTTATGAAAAAAATCCATCCGTTTTTAAGAATAATAATATAAAAAGATACAATTATACTTTTTCAACTTGTCATTAAGCCCTTGATCCTGTGATCCACAACCTTTTTTATATCAATAATAAACTCTCTGACAACGCATACCATGCACATCATAATTAAAACAACATGTATATATACTTTCAAAAATTACATCTTCACATAATGAGGGAAATAGTGAATGCTCTGTGGCATTTTATGAAGGAGACAATATAAACAAAACAAACAGACAAAGAAAAAAAAACGCTGTACTATTCATTTATATATGTATGAGGTAGAGAATGGCACTATTTGAAACCATTTTGTTTGAAACCGTTTTAAGAAAGTCTGATGTTTGCACATCTATCACCCTCTCTCTCTCTCCACCTCTCCTCTCTCTCTCTCTCTCTCCCTCTCTCTCTCTCTCTCTCTCCTAACTCTCATTCCACTTATATGCACACTCTCTCGTACATCTAACCAGCAAATAGACTCTATTGTATGTAACCAACACTCTGTATGATATTATTGCACATTTTGTACCAGAATTTGATCTCACATAATAAAACACCAAAACACTGAAAGATAACATTAAAAATATTTTGAACCGTGTCCGAGAATACCGGATACAATTAGACATGTACTCTTTCAACTTATCATTAAACACTTGACCTTGTCATTAAACCATTAAACCCTTGACTCTGTGGTCCACAATCTTTTTCATATTGATGGTATACTCTCTGGCAACACAAATCATGCACATAATAATTTGCATAATGAGGGAAATGATAAATACTCTGTGGCACTTTATGAAGGAGACATAAAACAAAACAAACAAACTAAACAAAACTATGATATTCATTTAATAAGTGTATAAGATAGGGAATGGCACTACTTTGAAACCGTTTTGTTTTGCAGTTAAATTGTCGATATCTAGGTCTTTTACGTAGGCTGTAGTTGACATTTTGAGTAACAGGAATCCAATCACTACACAATGGGTTTCTGACTATTTTGGTAGCAAAATCCAGGCAAAGCTTATTTCGCCTGTTTCTGAGCGTATCCAAGGAACAAATTTCTAGTGCTTCATTATACGTGGTATAGTTATCGCCTAGTATTATCCTGCAAGACCGTTTTTGAATGACTTCAAGGAGATCACTTCCTTCTTTTGTTAAGCTGCCACTGAAAACAGGTGCTCCGTATTCAAGTATAGGTCGGATGTATCCACAATAGACTGTGATCATGTCTGTGTCTTTTCAGACACCTCAGCATGTACAGTTTTTTGTTACACCGTTTCAGTATGTCGGATATATGGGAATCCCATTTCAGGTTTGATTGAATGGTGATGCCCAATATTTTGGTTTTGTCAACTGTATTGAGAATCTTGTCGCCTATTGAAAGAGGGATTGGAATTGCCGGGTTTCTGGAGAAACATACTGTCATAACTTCACATTTTGCGGGATTTAAAGTCATGTTATTGCGAAGAGACCATTCATGAAAATCATTTAGGACACTTTGAATATTTGGGGGTTGGCTTTCTTTCCTGCTTTCAACAAGCGTCAGATCATCCACATATTTGAAATAGGGCACCACGGAATCATTACAGGCATCATTTATCATTAAAAGAAACAGTACTGGACCCAATTTCGTTCCCTGTGGAACACCAGAACACACCGTTGACTGGTCTGACAATTTTCCAAAATATCTTATACACTGTTGCCGATTCTCCAGAAAGTTTAAAATCCATGTAATGAGACACGGTCGAGCTTTCGAGGCGATCAATTTCTGGGCGAGGATATTGTGATCAATGCGATCGAAGGCTTTTGAGAAATCGGTAAGAACAATAGTAGAGACGGAGCGAGCATTTTCCGCATTTTCTATTACCTGATGAAGGAGCTTAATGAGATAATGATTCGTCGACAGACCTGGGCGATTTCCGTATTGATTAGGATCTATTTGATTGTTTATATCTTCCAACAACCACTTGCACATAAATGACTCTGCGATTTTGGCAAAATGACTAGTCAGAGATATTGGCCGTAAATTCTCAACTGTTGGTGGATGGCATTTCGGTATGGGAACAACCTGTGCTTGTTTCCACTGACGCGGGACATCCGATGATTGGAAGGAAGCGTTAAGTACGTTTGTCAGTGGGAAGCAAATTTCATACGCGAATTCACGAAGGATGCGGACAGGTAAGTCTCCGGTAATACCTGCTTTACGCTGGTTGAGTGAACGCAGCCTTCGGTACGTTTGCCACGGCTGGATTTCAGGACAAGGAGACGGAAAGGGGAGGTAAGCTGGTAGATGGTCTCTATCGAGGGGAGGTAAGTCACCTGCTATTGACGTAAAATGATTGTTTATGCGGTCCGCTGTAACCTTGAACTGACGGGGATCACCGGCGTCAGTCCCGGGTACTGAGATTGGTGTTGGGCGTGCATCATTGTTGGTAAGTATTTTGATCTGCTTATACCACTTTGCAGGGTTGTCAACTTTGAGGTTCTTCACTCTTTTGTTATAATACGCGGATCTGGCCTTTTTGATACAACGAGTAACTTTATTTCTGAAATGACGCCAAAGTGGTATGTTATTCTGTTGAAAGGCAAGCTGCCTACTACGGATTGAAGATTTGATTTCAGCGGTCATCCATACTTTATCTGAACTGTGGGCATGCGTGACTCTGGCAGGTAAGTATACATCCAATTGACTCTGAATAGAATTCATCAACAGATCACACTTAACTGAAAGATCCTGTTCCTGGAAAACCTCCTCCCAGGTATGATTTGTTATCCAGTTACCAAAGGCTCTTTTTCCACTGTCTGTCAGAGGCCGTACTATCCTTCTCCGTAATTTGTTGGACTTTGATATCGATTCCATTGGACACCACAAAACACAATTATGATCGCTCATTCCAATAGGGGATATTACACAAGTATCATTGTACAATGAGCTGTTAGTTGTGATGATCTTGTCAAGGATGTTTGCTCCTCTAGTGGCTTGTGAAACAACTTGTTTAAAATTGACGTTGCTGAGGATTGGTTGCAGGTCAAGATCATAAAGTCACAGAGTAATGTGATCCCAGCTTCTGGATATCTGGTCAAAACAGTATCAATAGTAGAAAGCAGATGATCAACGTACTCATGGGCTCTGGGATGTTGAGGGGGAAAGTACACAACGCATATAATGAGGCACGAACATTGGCGAGGAAGTTTAGATGGTCTCAAATGCAACCAAAGTACTTCGATTCCTTCGGGTACAGGGACATCAAGTTCTCGTGCATTAAGATGGTATTTTACATAGAGAGCTACTCCACCACCAGGTCGGGTTTCCCTGCATCTTGAATGTAACGAGAAGTCGGGAAGTTTGAACATATCAAGAGGGGTGTCAGGATCAAACCAAGTTTCTGTTACCGCAATAACATCTGCGGAGTGGTTATTAGAGACTATGGATAGCTCGTCAAATTTGTTTCTCAGAGATCTAGCGTTTAGAAGGAGAATGGTAGGTAACTCATGCTTTTTTACCTTGTTCTTGCAGCATGATATCGCCACTTTCGATAGACATCTGGAGTTTGGTGTAGTATTTGGGGGCTTGGAGGCGCGACAGGTTACCCTCACTGGAATTTGTTGCGGTTTCAAGCTTATTTTGCTTGTGGTATCAACACAAAGCTGTGCATGGTGGCGTTGTTTCCTGGTACCACCTCGAGTTCCACGACGACGTAGGGGAATGGCCGTAATGCCGAGATCCTTAATCGCTTTCCAAGCAGACAAAGGTACTCTCCGTGTTTCACTTCCATGTCTCAGTTGTCTTAGTGTAGACAAGGAGTACCTATGTCGATGAACCGAGAGTGTTGCAGATTCAGGTCCAGGATTAGGGCTGATGTCGCCACAAATTAGAAGCTCATGTTGAAACGATGACGCACTATTACTGTAGTACGGGATTCGTTGTTTGAAGAACTTTTGATGGCGTAGAGTTTGGGCAAATGGCGCCTTTTGGGCAAATGGCGCCTCAATGCAGTATTTGCCAGTGAGAGATGCATACTGGTTCGACACACACAGTAACAGCCAAAGCGCATGTAGAACGTAAAGCATTCTAAAGCGTGACTCGGGCTTCATCATGAAAAGGTCCAAAGAAAGTGATGGTATTCATCAGATCCAAGTTCAATTGTGTTGCGCGTCAGGGTTGGCTAAGCTCATTGACTGGAGGGGTGCTAGCTTGTGCCCCTGTGTAATGGCTGCTATACATGTGTATTTCGCATACCAATCGTTGGCAAACAGCACAGGGAAATTCGGTTATTTCTAGTAAATCACTCCACTACATACCTTCAGAAAGGTCCATAAGAGTCAGAGAGTGATATACAACAATCTACTTTTCGATGTAACTCAGATTATCACACAGTAATGACGAAATATCCGAAATTTCAGGAGCTCTGGAAACACTGCTGCTTCCTGTTAGGCGCTGCTCTTGTTCTCTGTACATGCTGAACAGTGTACTTTACCTGAAATGACACTCAGATAATCCCATTAAAACAAAGTCATTTTGTAGGGCTCTTGAAAATGATAACTGAATTAATAAAATGTCCAATATCAAAATGTTAAATTGAGGAATGTTAATTGAATACCGGCTGCACAGCCTGTCAAGAAATAATAAAATACAAGTAGAAATAAATAGATTCTATATTTTCTTTTCTTAATCATAGAATGATTCAATAATGCCGTTCTTAAACTTTCCCTCAGGTCAAATGAATAGGAGAGGCAGATATAAAGACATATATCCTTCTGAATAGGTGCAAAGATAACCATCAACCAAACAAATATCGCATCCATGTCAAACGGAGGTTTTCCCATTCACTTTGCATGTAATGTCCCATACGTAAGGCATTTGTCCCATACGTAAGCACAATTTAATTAGTTATAAGATGAAGGACTAATTAAATTTCAACATTTAGTTTTGCTAATCTGGAGTTAAAATGAATAAATTAGAACTTCCTAAAGTATGATTGGTCAATGTTAGAAATCTTCAGAAAAAAACAGCACTAACAAAAAAAAAAAAAAAAAAACATACTCAAATCCTTACGTATGGGACACTTCTTTCTGGGTAAATGCATAATTTGCATAATTAATCTGCTGACCATGTCTTACCAATTGGAAATTATACTAGGTCATACAGGGGTCATGTCCATAAAGGGACTAGGTCAAGAACAAATTCAGTTGATTTTAGATGAATATTTTTCATTTGTCCCATACGTAAGCTTTGTTTTTGATTTATGCAAATTAAGGCAGTATTTCTTGCACAAATTTGCATAATTCAATATTTTCTTTGCTAGAAATATACAATTTGTCTCTTTAGTTACGACATGATATCATTTTTTCTTAATTAAATCAAGATGAATTTTGAGCATCTGAGGGGATATTATCTTGGACTTGCCATAAAATATGTAAGAATCAAATGGCAATATATATATATATACATATATATATATATATTTATTATATATATATATATATATATATATACATATAATTATATATATGCATTATTGTAATCTACCCTTAAAAATATCCATCTATTACAAGAAATTTAGATAATACTTTCATCCGGATGAGGATGTATATATATGTATACTGGCATCAAAAGACTTAACCACAACATGGCGGGCGGTGCAAGAACAGTAAATCTATTGACAGCAAATCTTGCACATTAATAGACGTGGCTGGTGTTGGGTAGCACCCCTTTAATCATCGAGCTTTCGGGCGAAAAGCCCTTCTTCAGGATTGTGTTGGTGCTGAGTGTGACAACACTACAAGACCACACTCAGCACCAACACAATCCTGAAGAAGGGCTTTTCGCCCGAAAGCTCGATGATTAAAGGGGTGCTACCCAACACCAGCCACGTCTATTAATGTGCAAGATTTGCTGTCAATATATATATGTATATATATTTTTTTTCTTTTTTAACAGGGTCCATGTTTTCCGTTATATCATGTGCTGTAAACGTTAAAATCATATCCATAGACTCACCTTGAAAACAATTGGTTGGTTTGGAACTTGCCGTAATGTAGCACCAACGCTGAAATGACAAATGCTTCCTTTTAAGAAAAGAAGACACTGTTGCAAAAGGAGATATTTCAGTAAGTCTGAAATTATTTAAATATCAGGACTCACAGCAAATATACTGCATATTTGCATGGAACTGTTTAGGTTGGCTAAATCGGCGTCCCATGCTGTAATAGGAAAATATATTTACCCAGGGAAATATCTGACAAAAAATGGAAAAAAAAGAGAAAATACCTTGTGCCATTAGTATGAAAATGTACGGACCTAGAAAATTATTGCGGTAACACTTTTCTTTGGACGAAAACAATTTCACTATTGGATAGAGGTGACTCTAATTTCACATTGACGCATACAGAGCGATTACTTAGAATCAATTTGATTAACGCAGTTTCCTAAGAAATACCTGCAGGAAATATTACATAAAGCACCTCGCTACTTTGCGCCCTTCACTACCTCTATTCACTTTTGTCTGTTGTGGATAAATATATAATATACAGCGTGTATATATATATATATATATATATATATATATATATATATATACTGATATAAGCACATACCGTTACAAGTAAATTATCAACGAACTAGTAAAAAGCAAGCTCAGTGCAAACACTTACATTCCAGCACCAAGAGCGATATTTGACGTTCGTCGTACTTCGTTGTCCGATCTTGGGTCGGGTGGGCTGCGAAAATTATGGTCAGTGTAGATATCCGTTGCAAAAGAGAAGCACAGAAGCAATATGCTTTTTTTTCTCTCCTGTGCCAGGGACATTGGACACTGTTTACAAAGGTTTGGGATTTTGCGAGATTAACTGCCCTCATATCAAGTTATTAGTCATATAGTCAATTGCACAAACACACTTAACACTTACCTACACTTGTTTCGTTTTGTTTTGTTTTGGTTTTTTTTCTCGAGAAGAAATACTACAGAAATAAAAGCTCAAACTTTAATAAAGCACAAACTTCAATGATGGATTCTGGACTTGAATTTACACTTTTGACCTATGAATATGGAATAGTAGTTTGCCTGTTTGTTTGATTGTATATTATACCAAGACTGAGCAAATCAAGAAACCCAAAGAATATTCCATTTTGTTTTTGTGTGTTGCATTTGACCATGGTATATTAGTGCCGTTGAATATCATGGCTTGATATTTTCAGACATTAGCTGGTCAGCAAACAATTAAACAAACAAAAGCAACTAACACACTAAAGCAGATTCATCACTTCCATTAGCTGGACATTAGCTGGTCAGCAAAACAATCAATCAGAATGAAATAACAAACAAAGCAAACAAACATGTTAAATTAGTGCTATTACTTGGCGTCTTAGAATGTTGAATGCGATCTGTCAGAAATCAAATGGGAATGGATGCAGTCCATAATATATTAATGGGTGTATATTATGCTTCAATTCTGTTTATATTTTTTGTGTTTTTGAGTATGAAAATGTGTGTGTTGTCACTTTAAGCACGCAAACACACACACACACACACACACTGGCACGTATATTAAGATATACACAAACTCATATACACACACACATATATATATATATATATATATATATATATATATATATATATATATTTATTTATTTATACCATGATAGTTTAAGATATTTCATCGTTTGAGAATAATGTGTTGTCTATCACATTAGATTCAAGGCAGAAATTGCACGCATTTTCGTGTTTATGTCAGTTGACATGCGCATCACCTGTGCTGGGCTGAACAGAAACTGACCATTTATAAACTGGATAAAGTATTTATTCATGTGTTTCTGAAGAGTAAAAAAAAAAAAAAGATGCCATAAATCGATATATCTTTCAAAACAAAATTAGTTAAATGCGAAACTAGAAAGATCTACAACTCTTCAAAAGAATAATCGTTTTGACGCACCTGCTATGTTGAGATCCACCGGTGATGAATAAGAACGCATGCTCAGTACTGATCAACCGATGAGGAATCGTGATCGTCAGGTAATGCCACCAAATGGCACTGTCGGAGTCATTATCTGCGTATAAAAGATACGTTTTAATCTGCCTAATTATATGTTAGCATGGAGATTACATTACCATGAATATGTCAGCAGATTAGACTCTGATTGTATTACTTCAGTAGCTACTGTAAAACAATAAATGTTCGCGTGCATTCTAATTTCAAATGCACGCAAAAGTCCTTGTCTACACACTAATCTAAGGAAATTCACGAAAATTTCATGCTGAGAAGATATCGTGTTTTACAGATATCGCCAGAAAAGCATCGCGACATTAAATCAAATATAGCACACAGCAACAGAGTAAATAATACCACAAACACACTAAACGGTATTTAAACATAATGTTATGAAATCTTACAAGAAAAAACAACTCACACGTAAGCCACTTCTGTGACGTCATGTTGATAACATAGGCCGTATATTCTTCTGGAATGACATATTTGTTGAGGAGTGTAAAGCTGTAATGATCGTCGGGGGCATTAACGTAATCGTCAAGTGGAGTTGCGCTTGCTACTGCTGCCATGAAGGCAATAAGCAGGGTAACGCAGTTTGGAGAAACCATTATTCCTGCAAGTCCTCTCTACACGGCACAGTGTAAGACCTGCCGAGTGTTAGTACTAGTGTCGAAACTGTATCTTTGAAGGCAAGGAAAAATTGTCCTTTCTGATCAGTGCAAAGTACAGCCGACTAGTATATCCATTTTTTCGAATACTTATGCAAAGTATCTGTGGCTATTAATAGTTGGTTGATAAAAATAATGATATCAGCGCTGTTATGTTTGGTTAGACCAATTTGAGTGGTGGCTTGTCAGTGGTTTGCACAAAAGTCAAGTGGAAAAAAATCTTCAGTTTTAGTACATGCACACACACAGGCACTTTGGTTTAATTGTAGTTTTTGTTTCCCATTGCGACGAATCTTCAACTTAATACAAAAACTTCTCGAATGGAATTAAAAAGAAACCTTTAAATTGTTTATTTGTTTATTTACCAGGACTTGGCTGATTGTGAGGAGTCCTTTTTTTATACATTATAAGTAAAAAAAAAAAAAAAAATCCGCTCTACAACAACTTTTACGACAATTAAATCGTAAGCAAGCTTATCAAAAAAAAAAGAAAAAAAAAAGAAGGATGTAAAGTGATAATTGATGAAACTGGAGCATAAACAAGATAGCAATTACGTATATCTAATCTTAGAGAAATTCGCAATGGCATGGCTGATATGAAAAATATACTATACAAGTTCAGATTTCATTCAACAGTGCTTGGGTTAGTGCTTGAATTTCAGACTACAATACATTCTTCAACGTACAATTTATTTTCCAGGTCCAAACATACTTAGTTGGGATCAAATGATGTTGTTTTCGCTTTTTTTTTATTTTGGTTTTTCCGCATGGTATGTCAATACAGTTTATTTACATAGTTAGTCCATCTGCCTCAAGAGGGAGTACTTTTCGATTTCAGCCCTGTATTCATGCTATGACGATCGAGGATGTTACCGAATCCTTGATTTTGCTCTGGGATGTCTATAAACACCACCCCTCCCCCTCTTGCATTCTATGTATTCTCCGTTGGCTACTGAGCCGGTACATGAGATGACATCATACATTGTATCTTGAAGAAGTGCGCGTGCATATGGACTAGCTTTCCTTACCTACTCATTCTAGTGTTTGTAGTAGCGACTTACGCCAGGTGAGCGATGCCATGTGCTCGGCATGCAAATAAAATGACATTCATTTTATTATTCAAAAAAAAAAAAAAAAGAGTTTGCAATGCTTCAGTGAAGTCCTTTGATCGTTAGATTTTCTTCATTGCTCTTGGGGCAGGACAAAATTTCTTCAATAAGTACGGAAATTGAAGCTGTAGTTACAGTGTACATATATTAAAAAAATCCACCTTTCTAGCTCCTCACACAGGCAGTATTATGGTGATTTATATATATATATATATATATATATATTAAAACAAAAGGGGTGTATCAGTGTTTACAAGGCAACCGTCTTAAATTGAGAACAACGACAAAACAGGGGTAAACTTGTATTAGAATTCTGGTCCGAGCCACGGACTACCGGATCCGCATGCGAACTTCTTCAAAATACAATGTACTGCATAATACAGCTATTGCGAATACCTTTTTATACGACACATAAATCTGAATTCTGTTTGAATTCTCTCATGTATACACAGGAAGAAAGTGGGCGGGACATTTTGGTGATCTAAAATATACCAAAAAGATCAAACGCCCTCTGAGACCGCAGTGCGCCATCCCGCACTTTATAATTATATATGAAGAGTTTGTTTGCAAAAACCGATAAGTCCATTTTTTAAGATTTTGAAGTACGGTATCTGTCATAAAGTACAAAATAATACCTTTTAAATGGTATATTGGTCACTACACATAAAGGTACATTTTTGAAGTTATGTTCAAAAGAAGCAAAAAAACTCTTATTATTCTCTTTATTTTTCTTGACCTTTAATCGCAAATATCTCCATTTGACAAATATGGACTTATCGGTTTTTGCAATCAAACTCTTCATATATATGTATATATATATATATATATATATATATATATATATATATTACGTGAAGACTCAAAATGGGCAAGACATGTCAACATAGTTACTCTTGACCTTTTTTCACATTTTGTGACATAGCAATTTACACTGATCTAAAATTTGGGATGAGGAACAAATGGGAAATCGTGCTTCTTCAATTTTTTTTTTTATGTTTAAAGCATATTAATTTTAGATTAGGTATGCCTTCGAGTCTGGGCTATTTATTGCTTCAAAACCCTTTCTTCAGATATGGAACTGTTGTAGCAAAATCAAATGATCATGCAAGTATTATTCTCGTTCTCAAGAAGGACATTTTGTTACTTGCTATGAGATATGTTATATAGCATTACATCTCATAACATTCACACTATGTGTTCCCTCTTTTTGAAGGATTATTCAACCATGAACATCTGTTGTACATTGAATGCGTGTGCGTGATTGGGCTAGTCTGTCACGTTCCAAGGAAGTGGAACAGACTCCAAAGTCTGACAAGGGAAACGCTGTTGACAAATTCAAGCAACTGAAAAACCGTAGTTATCTACAATGTTCACACATTGCAGATAACACTGCAGACAAATTCAAAGATAATTTGTTCTATTCCACATTGTTCGCCGTGAAGGACCATAGGTCAATCTCTACCCCCCCACCCCCCACCCCCCCCCCCCACCCCGGCAAGCGAACATATAAAGAAAGATGAGAAAGAGAGGGAGAAAAAAATGTATCCTTTAGATTACGTTTATGTGTTCAAAGGGCGTGTAGACATGACTTGCTGCAGAGCAATAGTTACTTGTAAAGATAACTCTATATGGCAGGATAAGTATAAGCTCATGCAACATTGATATCACTGTGAGACTGACGCGATTATGACATTTGACTTTCCAAGCCCCATGGAATCTGTAGATAACGTCCTCGTTGAGGTAAGATGGCTCTAACAGTGTCTTTTTCACTTATATAGTTGGCGCGTTTGCTTTGTAACGCTACATGTTACGTAGCAACATTAAGTTTGACTAACATATGATATTGTGTATTGGAAATGTGGAATAAAAGTGAAATTGGTACTTTGGCCAATTGGTGAACTTAACACTATTTAATATGAATCATGGGAAGTATAGCATCATTAATTCTTTGAAAGTGAGTGAATGAAAGTAACAGTATATTATTAATGATAACAATCATTTTGAGGCAAATAATATTTGACTTCCTGTCCTTACATTTGCTTGGCCATACCTAGGTATGGATATGGAGGAACATTAAACACACACAGACACATACACTCGCGACACTTGTTAATTTGTTTTTCTTGTAACATGTGCCTCTATGTTCTTCAATTTCTGCAGAGTACGAAATGAGCCTTTTACTTTGAATAGCACCGGTTCTTTGAAATTCCGCTCTCGGTAAAGAGATAGCTTAATGCAATCATTATATCATTGTTATCTGACACACTTAGTTTGAAAACCCTTTTCTCGATTACTGAAAGTGCCAGGCCATTGACTACAATTTGAGTTATTAAAGTGAGAGTGTTTCGTTCAGTGATGCTTTTGTAAACACAAATTAACCGTCAGCGTGCCACATTATCCAGTTGTACAACGATTTATTTGTGGAATGTGGGCACATTTATTCATTAGTAGAGATAGAGTAACAGACAAAATGGTTCCTTTCGAAAAAAGGAAACCAAATAGGAAGATTATTTTGAAGTGTGTGAAACATTGTCTCTCTGTTGTATGAGTGAGTGCTGTTATTCTTAGATCATTCGTCGTCTGACGCCCTGGAACCTATATTGAGACTTGTTGTCCGTGTGTGTATCATTAATTATTGGCATTATTATTTTTGTTATTATTATGATTACTATTGTGATTGTTATTATGATTATCAACATTATAAATACTACTATTACTACTACTGCTACTAGCATATATATTACTACTATTGTTATATTTCTTGTGTGTGTGTGTGTGTGTGAGAGCAAATTTGACGAAGCAAGAAATTCTAAATTCTATGGTGTTCATAATGGCAAAAGGGCTCAAACAAATCCTTGAAGAAAAAAAAAAAACAGCCATCATAATTCTTCAAAGACTCCCTCAATGTCCCAAGTTTTTTTTTGAGAAATGCACATTTTTGTTTCTTACGTGTACAAATTTAATTAGCTTGACACTGCATTATTTTCAAAACAGAGTTTGTCATAAATGCATCTAGACACATGTATTATATTAACTACACGCCTTGTAAATTTTGCAGATAAAAAGGCGTTCCTTGTCAATATTCGGTATATGGTAAGTTGTGCAGGATAAAAAGTACAACTTGTGACGTATAATTAACATGTAAAAGAGTTAAAGTGTCATCTTCATATTTAAAACTTTTTTCCCAAACGGTATTGATTTGTTGTTTTATTTTCTTAGTGCATACTTTTCTGTTAATTTGATTGGCTGTTTGTTTATTTCTCTGCTTGTTTCTTCCATTTTGTTTAAGCAGACATGAGGATATATCCACTTCCCTTGTGTGAAAATGGCATGGTGTATACTCCGGATTGTGTTCATCACACTCGCAGCTTATAAAGGTATGACCAAAAAAAAAAAAAATCTTCAGACTTTTCGATATAAACTTTAAAATATGTTCAGACAATGCAACCAGTCTTATATTTGGGTAACACTTAATATTGGGTTGGCTTATGTATTTTACCAGCGCATCCAGACAATATCAGAAGTTGGTTTCCCATGCATTTTCTAGGCAATAATAACATTAACATAACATTTACATACTATAAAACAACAAGAACACTGCATTTGCAATCGAAATGAATCCGTATAAACTGTAAAACAGAATCAACTTTTTTCCCCTGTTTTATTAAATGTCAGAAAATAAACTGTAAAAAAATCTACATGTGTGAAGCGTTCGACGAAAAAAACAGGTTAATGTACAGTTTTACATGTTTATTTCTATGATGTTTATACGGTAAGTGATGTTTATTTTTATTCAGACCTTCTAGCATGTTGCAACGTTTTGTTCCTATCACAATCTTACATTCTCTATTACTTGTTGTTTTTATTTACTTGTCAGTGCATGACAGTGGAATTCATAGTATATCTCGACTTGTTCTGGTGGATTTGTTGTATTATTGGGCTCTGTTACCGTTTTGCTGATGATGTTTTTTTCTTCGATTCTCCCTTTATTTCTCGGTAATGGTGTGCCATTTTCATGCAGCATTTGCGGATCCCAACGTGCACTTACATTCCAACTCGGGTCAAGATGTCATGCTTCAGTGCTCCCTGCAGAAAGCTGACGTCTTTGTGCAGTACTGGCAGTATTCCCTTCCAAAAGAGCCATTTTCAACATGCCGAAACCAAAGCTTCCTAGAACTTGTAACAGAAAATCGACTCGACGGTACCATTCAATACGGGGCTAACTTGACGAGTGATTTCAAATCCAAACTGATCTTGAAGGCCGATTTCGATGTGATTCTTGTAAATGTATCTCAACATGATGCGGGGTGCTACCGGTGTGGCGTAATCTTGTATGACGCTCAGGAGTACTTAGCCACTACGACCATTCTGAGAATTACGGGCAGCTATGATACTGGTGACTAGAACTGCACATACTTCTAACTAATGTAGTGCTTATAAGGCTAGCGTGTGCATGCAAAAGTCACAAAGTTTTTATAATTATATTTTGGGCTAGTCCTTTATCTTCGTCAGATCACTTTTTTCAAAACTGTAGGTACTTTCTGACCCCCCCCCCCCCAAAAAAAAAAAAGGTATATATATATACATATATATATATATATATGTGACCCTGCACCTAAAAACAAACAAAAAGTCGCCAAACATGAACTTTTAGTTAAGACCATATTCTGAAAGAACAGACTTTAAGCTTTAAAATGATGTATAACTGAAATCAAATGGACTCTCCTAACATATCTAAATATTGGAAAGAAAGCACAAACTCAGGAAAAGTGTGAACTGAGAAAAGAGGCTGTGAAGTACAGTGTCTCTTCAAGCGCTTAATCTTTACCAAACCGTGCTGGCTGTGCGATGAATGGGACAAAAAAACAAGAAGTAAACCACCAGATTAACAACAATGAAGGGATTATTAGATTAAACTGAAATTAAGCATGCCTCATTACCACATTCTGTCCATAATTAATGCCAACTTTCAAAGCAGTAGCACTATTCTTTCAAACGTTATTAGAGTTTAAAGTGAAGAGTGTTGACAAGGTTTTTCAGAACTGAAAAAAAAAAGGATTCTAAAGACACACCCAATCACACGATTCTACCAAAAATGTTCGAGATAAACTGCTAAAAAACACACTTTCTATGATACCAAATTTTAGCATAATGTAAAAGAAGACCCGCTCTTTTAGAAAATATGAAAAAGTCAAGTTCGGCTAGGTTGACCAATTTCACTTATTTTCAGTCCTCAAGCAAAATCAGTGTGTGCGACTTTATGTTCGTTTTGAGGTGCACGGTCACATATGATAAAGAATTTATATAGAGGGATGGCACAATGCGCACCCCCCCCCCCCGGCCTAGAAGAGGTAAAAGTAGTTTGGGCTTTGTAGGGTTAAACAATACAGTGTTAAATGTATTCTTGCAATTCCTGGTCGGCGCATGTTAGGGAAACGGCACTGATTGGGAACCAAACTCTGGGGGCTAATTTTTAAATGTAGGCCTCCTGTTTTTTCTTCTCTTGAAAAGCTGAAAACCCACTTTCCCATTCAATTTAAGATTCCAAACTAAAGACTAATATAGAAGGAGAAATGTTCTTTCAGAAAATATGGAAAACTAACAATTGGCCCGGTTGACCCGTTTCACCTTTCGTGAGTCATCACAATAAAAAAAAATCAAGGGCAGCGAATTTTTGTTGCTATACATATCGAAAAATACAAAACACTGTTTATACAAGAAAAATACAACCCAGTGGTTAAAGTGATATGGACACCATAACTCTTTGAAGACCTATAAAGTCTCCACCAACTTCACTGAATGGCAATGTTCTACGGCAATTATTAGCCTAGAACGCTGCAAGTAGTCGTAAGAACGCTTAGAAGGTAAAACTGAGATAATCAGAATAGCCAGAGATAATTTTGATAGCAAACGCTTAAACAAATGCCATGCTACATTAACGAGAAAAGTAAAATTAAAGTGAAGGGTATATTTGAAGAGCTTGCTTCCAAAAGGCGCTAAATCCATCATTTTTCAATGGATTTAGCGCCTTTATGTTGCAAGCTCTTCATTTGGAGTCAGTGGTTTAGGTTTTTGTACACGGATCAACAAGGAAGACGTGTAATTAGCTTGCAATGTGAAAGTTAAAAAAAAAAAAAAAAATCTGTAGAAAATGAAAATGGAGCTGGCTGCTAGAAAAGAAAAGTATAGGCGACGGTTTCCAATACCGATTGTATACATATTATATTGCATGAGAAAACAATATAGAGATTAACAATCAAACAAACCAACAACCGAAAAATTTAAGCTCTCAGCGAACCTGTAGGAAATTATGACCGTCTTTATTACATAGTACCACATTTCTGATATTTCAGACAGTGTTTACGAGAAACGTGGACCTCAACCAAAAAACAAGAATGAAATAAAATGTGACCCGCTGCAAGAAAAGGATCCGAAAGTCGAAGGAAAAAAAAATTATGAAAATGACATGACATTATTTCCTTACTCCTCCACTTAAATGTCATATGTAACATGACTCATAAAATCATTCGGTGATTTTATTAGCGCATGTCGAGTGGTTTAGGACATCAGCGTTTCGAGAAAACCGCCTTCAAAGTTGTCCTTCTGACACTATCATGATCAAGGGAAAGCAAGACATTTTTCATCGTTTGACAAAAGAAGGGACGCTCCTAGCAACCTCCGCGATGTTCATTCAAGCTTAGCGACCAATCATTAACCAGGATGCCACGCACTGACCAGTGAGATCACTCCTTCGTTGCTAGGGGCGGAGTCTAGCTGCGGCGCTAAATCCAAATCTTCGGACACATTGCTGTTCCGTTAAAAGTCAGATAATCATGGTCCAGAAAAATGCTTTTCTCTTGCCTTTCAGTTGATTATTTAGCTTCGAAATTTCAGGAGATGATAGAAGAAACAGTATACTACAAAATTAATGTCAAAAATAGATTTCTGAACGTTTTGACGGATTTCGATGATCTGACATTAAACTCGATTTTCTCGGCTCACCCGTCAGCAACTTTAGGATCCTTTTGTTGTAGCGGGCCACCAATACGCAATCTTCAATGGACCTATTTCGTTTTCACTACACATCATTACTTTGTATTTTAACTACACAATGCTTTACCCCGCTGTAGCTTAATTGGTAATAAAAAAAATACTAACAAAACTAATGGTAAGTTATATGTTGTTTGAAGCTTTGCATGATGAAGTAAGTGGGGGGAGAAATATTTTCGGTGACACAATGTGTAAGGCAAGTTATACACATTTTGATTTTGATTACTGCAGGAAAAAATATCGTCGAAGAACCAACCTCAAAACCGGATTTTACTGCCTTGTTCATCTTTCTTGGAATAGTCGTCTGGGTCGCGTCGCTTGTGTCCGTGGTTGTCATTAGAAAGAAAGGCAGGTGGCATTATTTGCAAATAGCTATCATGTAAAAAAAAAAAAAATAAAAAAAAACGAATTGACATGAAATATCGAAAAGATTTAATGCGACGAGAGCTTTATATTCACGAAAATTTCTCGTCAACCTGTTTTTAATGAAAAGAATCTGTGAGGGCAAGTCATAAAGTTATGGGTTAGATTTGTTTGCAACTTTTTGCGTTCCTATCTATGTTTAATGTACAACACACATGAGCCTTGTCTTCTGTTTTGTGACATCTTTATTAACATGCCATTATAAAAAAATCGCGACAAAACAAATTTTAATTAATCATGTTCTCTTATAGCTATATTTACCATGTTTGTCAACTTCAAATGTAAGACTAATAATAACGGAATTTAAGTAGATCAAGATCTACCGAAGTAAATCTCTTTTAATGTCATTTATTTCGCACCTGTCTTTATGATTGGGGGAAAAAAAGAGAGAAAAAAACCCCCAGTAAATTGTCCTTGTCTATGGTTACTTCCTTTTGGAATAAGTTGCAGACATACATGCTATATTCTTTGATAACCATTTTCCTTCTTATACAAAACACAAACAAACAGTAATTCAAGCACACTGCAGACAACGTTTCATCAGCCTAATCCAAGAAATCCTATTTGTGTCCGTACATCTTTAAACTATCATACTGTACCAACGCGTTCTTTAGATAATTTTCATTGGTAAAATTGAATGCAAATATCTCCCAATTTATTGTTATTGTTTCAAACAGGGATTACATTGAAGATTTTCGGAGACCAAGAGGAAGAAGATGTATCGTCTCCGATTCTTCCAGACTTCAGAAATGGTATATTTTGTACTCGGTTTTCATTATTACTCTTCAAAAAGTCCGAAGAATAACTGTGTGAGTTTACATAAAAATTTGAAATAAAAATTGGGAAATTGTACCATCAATGCAGAATAATCGATGAAAGCACTGTATTAACGTCAGAGTGAAGTAAAACAATTACGAGATGAAAAGCAAAAAGGACTCCTTTGTTATCATTACATTGTATCTATATTTGAAACATTTACACTACATAAAAAATGCACCTCTGCCGAAGTTAATAATATCAGAGTTATTGGCATCTTAACATATGTAGACCAAAACAAAAATAAAAAAGTTAGACCCTCTGTTTTATTGATTATATTTAACTGACTGTTTATGTCATTTGTGCAACTACAGGAAAACCCCGAGGTCGAATAAACAAGACAAAGGTAACAATGACATGACATCAAGCACATCATACATCAGAGAGCAATAAAAAAAAAATCATCTCTATATTATCCATCTATCTTCCATATAAAAGAGTCAGGCTGAATGAACAATTTGTTATTTATGTATAGACATATTATGTTATGTTGAATGAATATTTAATCTTTAAAGGTACTGTTAACCACTGGGAGCGGTGATGAAAAAAAACATGCTCGAGATATTGCATTTGATGCGCATGTGTGGGTCCGTTTTATCGCGAAATATCTTCCATGTAAAAGTTTTTGCAATTAAGCCTAGAATGTACGGAGATGTCACTACTTTTTGTCTTTAAAAAATGAATAAGCGTAGACTGTTTAGTCTATAAACATTCATATTATTTGTATGTAACAAAATCAAATTTCACAGTCGTTGTTTCTATCCATGGCTCACATTTTAGAACTATTTCGAAGCTATAAAGCTGGGTTTTTGTTTCATCTGCAAATGGTAAATAGTGGCTTTAATGACATATATCTACAATTTTATGGGCGCAGAATGGCATAGCTGTCGTCTTTGTTTCATTGAGGGCTTTTTTCGGTCCTCATTCCACGCATGACTTCAAGAAGAAGCAGATTGCTTTAACAGTTGACTTGTTTCGTCTCAAGTTGGTTTCTCCGTTTTCTCCCACTATTTATGTGTAATGAAGATGTGGATCTGAACTGTTATGTTTAAAAGAAATATCAAAAAATATTACAAAAATGAAAATACAAAACAACGAATACGCCATATGTACAAACATTATGAACTTCAATGAATTAAACTTACCTGTGATATTCTACATAAAAAACAAGCACGCCGATTATATAATATTTCAATAGAATTTATAGAACACACAGCGATCATGCGTGGCAGATCAAATCAAGTTCAATTGTTGAGAAAGCTATTCAAAATAAAGTTAAAAAGTTGACTTCTTTTCGTTTCGTTTCCAATTCATGAAAACAGAATTACATTGTATATCTATTGTTGAGGATTGTCTCTGTTGCAAACGATCGCCATATATAGCACTGTTAGTCTTCTGCGCAAATCCAAATCCCTAAATACTTTAATTTTTGCTTAATAATGTAATAAACCTGCTTATAACTTTAAAAGGACTCGCAAGTTAAAAGTTTCAAACCGTATACTAAAACATTATATTGTACACGGTGTATTAAAAAAAAAAATGAATGCGTTATGTGTTAGCATGTTAATAGCATCAATCTGCCTTTTATTTTCCGTACGTAAAGCGCACAGAAACGTAACCAAACGTTACCAAATACAGTGAAATGCATTGTACGGCGTGGTCGCGTCTGTTCTGCTGCAGCTGTATACAGCCGTAACATTCTGAATTCCCGCCATATTAGGCACATTTCCTTTATAGGCGTTGCGTGCACAGTAATTATCGCTTATCACGCTTGCCAATGCTGCACATACTATACGTATCAGAAGCAAAGGTTGATGTAGGCTTGACAGCTTCACGATGGATTTATATGAATCATAGATATACTTCTTATTCTCAGTCACTTTTGTAATACCATAGCATATAAAGAACCATTAACTTGTAGCTTAAGCTATAGCTTAAGCTAAATGTTTGTTTGTTTTTTTCATCACATTTGCAGTTACAATCTTTCTGCATTTGAGAAGTGGAGTATAGACAATTATACTGACAAATAATCGGAATTAATACTTAGGCTTTCCTCACTTCGTTTTGTATTCACAAACCTTATCAGAATAAATGATTGCTTGATTACTTTCGGTAAAGGAACCACCGGAAAAAGGAACCGCATTTAATTTTCTTGTTAGTACGAACCTAAGCTAATAGCGAACCATATTTCATTGTGTGATTAACAAACCTTCAGAATAATCGATTGTATTACCCCCCCCCCCCCCGAAAAAGAAAGCAT
The DNA here is from genome assembly GCF_964275005.1 of Diadema setosum. NCBI lineage: Eukaryota > Metazoa > Echinodermata > Echinoidea > Diadematoida > Diadematidae > Diadema > Diadema setosum. Next base: position 25,472,676 of record NC_092687.1, read on the forward strand.
GTCATGCGTGCGTTGTCAATAGTGATAAAAGGCCCGTTTTTTATTTCGTAGTGTGTCTCAATACTCCTGTGCTTATTTTTAAGGATGTGCCTCTCTTTATGATTGCGATTGATGTTCAACTATTTCTTTCCCGCAAGCTTGAAAAGGAAGAAGCCAAAATTCAAGCAAGGAGACGAGTTTTCTTCCATGAGATACAATCATTAAGACATACATTTATTCCCGAAAGTTATGTGATTGCTTATGTGCTATCGAATTGTATCCATTACATGTATCAGGCACTATACAAAACGGTTGAAATCTGCTGAAAATCGAACTTCGGTTTGTTTTTTTTTTTTTGTTTTTTTTTTATTTCATTTCCATTTCAAGCGGGGATAGACTAGAATATTTTGTCTATACTGGCAGGGGACATTAGTTTTTCCAGTACGTACTCCGCATTTAAACAGTCGCCATATTTTCGTGGTCAGAATCAGATAATGGACACGTGATACATTATAAAAATGAAAATACAAAACAACGAACACGCCACATGTACAAATATTATATGAACTTCAATGAATTAAACTTACCTGTAATATTCTGCATAAAAAAAAAACCCAAGCACGACAATTAAATAATCTAATAGAATTAATAGAACACACAGCGATATCATGCATGGCAGATCGAATCAAGTTCAATTGGTGAGAAAGCTAAATGAAGTTAAAAAGTTGACTTCTTTTCGTTTCTCTTTCAATTTATGAAAACAGAATATATTACATTGTATATCTATTGAAGGGGATTGTCTCTGTTGCGAACGATCGCCATATATGTATAGCATTGTTAGTCTTCTGAGCAAATCCGAATCCCTAAATACTTTAATTTTTGCTTGATAATGTAATAACCCTTATAACTCTGTAAAGGACTCGCAAATTCAAAGTTTCAAACCGTATACTAAAACATTACATTGTACACGGTGTATTTAAAAAACATTTTGAATGCGTTATGTGTTAGCATGTTAATAGCATCAATCCGCCTTTTATTTTCCGTACGTAAAGCGCACAGAAACGTAACCAAACGTTACCAAATACAGTGGGATTGTACGGGTACTATCATTAGAAGTATATCCCATTCCTTTTTACTTTTATTTGCTTGAAGCAGCAGTCAAACCATGTGTCATTTTCGTAGCGCCATCACTTAGGAATTAGAATGTATGAAGATAATCGTTACTCATTTTTTTTTTCGCTATTATTATAACATTTACATTTTCCAACTGTTATTGACAGTATTATGTTACTGTATGGTTACGATTACGAATGTTGGTTATGAATTCAAAAGACTGGTTCATTAATCGAACTATAAAGGTAATAGCTGTTTTGAAAGTGGTTCGGTACAAGTTCAAAACGCAATCGAAGTCATCGTCATAGGGGGAACTGATAGCACTAGAAAACTTGTTTAGGCCAGTAAAGATTGCCGTAGTAAAAATTGCCGTATGCAATCTTTGTAGAAAGTTTTGACTTAGGCCATCTTTTGAGTATTTTGAGAAATTGTATAAAGAATGATTTGTTTTGATTATGTCAAGAATTAGTTTGAACAATGAGAATAAAAAGGCGCGGTTACCCCAACAATGTCGTAGTTTGATTAGACATGATGGGTAAAGTGAATTCATGACTTGACTAATCCTTACTGAATTGATGATCACTTCTGTAAACCATCAATTAAGTCTTGTAGATGATACCTCTGTAATCGTAGTCAAAATTCTTTTGAGCGATGAGACGAAAACCAACAAACAGAATGCCATGTATCATCGCTCGAGATTCCAACATTTGGCGTCATCCGACCAACAATAAGTGACGAATCAAATGGAACATTATATTGTGGGATAGCAGACTGTGTTACGATTTTTTAATGTTGCAAGCAATTGTTAAAAAAAAAGAGAAAATGAGGCAAAGTACAAGAAATTAGAAAAAGCATGTAAATGCAGGCGATCAAGTTTAATAGTCAAAGTAAAAGATTACGATCGGCCATCCACAATGCGGATGTGTATTATTGCCTTATTTACATGTCTGATTTCTGTAAACTATGTTATATTTAAATTTAAGTTCCCTTCCCTCCTTGATAAAAGTTGTGTTGGGTTTTCGCTAAAGGCATTTATTAGGAAACGCTGTAAAAACGACAACAAATGCCTACTATACATCAAGAGATGACCCATACATACATGAAACACAAAAATTCTGTACGTTCTGATATAATGCAACTGCTTGTTGATTTGTTTGTTTGTTTGTTTTGAATCACCATGGTCTTTGTCGGGGGTAAGATGAAGAAAATAGTAGAGTGTATCACTCTCAAATCCGGATGATTGCGATAAGTGTGTATTCCCGCCCTTTCTATACAGGTAAACGATTTAAGCTTGGTATGCTATTATAAAAGCCTGGTGTCACGCAGAAGAACTGATTCCGCGATCACTTTTCAACCTTTCATAAAATTCAAGTTTTAAGAGAGTAACGATAGCTTGTAGGAGATAAAGGAAGTTAGCGTCCCTGACTGTGGTTCTGAACACAAAAGGGGACTGAAAAATTATTTTACAAATTAGCAGACATAATGCCGATTCTCCAACACTGTTGCTCTATTACGTCACTGATTCTGCTATCAATGGCGAAGAAAGAATACTGGTTGCGTGATTATCCACCCCTTCATAGCAGGAAGTTTACCTTTCATTGTTCAAGGCTTCGTTGATGCGGGGTTTTCTCGGATACAAGGCGTGAACAGTGTCTTCCGAGTTCTTTCATTCGGAATTCCTCAGTATACGCAATTCAATAGGCAATTAGCGCTGCTACTTCGCAAAGCTGTTAGTCAAATTCTTTGCAGACTTGACCTCTCACATGTCAGCTACACGTAACACACTACAAACAGCTATCATTACAAACATTCTGATTAAAAAACAAAACAAAATAAAGAAGCACACTTTTGAGTAGCGACACAGCTTTCTGTCACTTTCTCAAATAGGTCCTACATCTAAAAAATACACATATGACAAGAGTCAGAATATCATCCAAAAGGAACACGAGCTATTTGGGCGTTAATAATGTTTGTCTTCCGATTTCTCTCCATGTCGTCGCTGCCCAAGCCATCATAAGAAACAGGGCAATACGTTTTATTAACCAGGGAAATGATAGTACGCATTACATACCTTTGGCTAATCATCACACGAATTGTCGACTTTATAAAAACGAGAATAATTGACAACTTAGGCCCTACTATATCTCCAAGGATGAACTTTAAACAGCAAGTCACATACCAGGGAACGAAAGTTATAATTATTTGAATGAATTCATTAATGAGGCCAATAACCGTTGTAAAAGTACAAACACGTATAAAGAGGTTTCAAGTTCGATATGAAATGAAATGAAATGAAATTTATTCATATTCCACATAGTGGACATTATATGATAAAATATACAGGGTATAACACATAGTGGATATAATATCAATACTATACAGAGTATATAACATGTATATACAAAATATCGTGATATTCTGAGATAAAATCACACCATGTACAAATGTGGAGGGGACTACTTAGAAGCACTGCTTGTTAAATGTAGTCCCCCTACATATTATAGACAAAATAGTATCAAAGATAAGGCTGAGTGGAATAACAAAAACACCATATATACACTATTTACAAGGGCACAATTATGAACCGTACTATGGATATACAATAAGTCATGTATATGTTACAAAGCACAGGTTTATGTATAAAGTGTTTACAGTGTGCATTATATACCATTAGAATAATGAATGAAACAGAAGATAACCTTCCAAGTATACTTAATGAAAGTACTTCTAGAAAACATTGATTGAAGTATACATATACGTTTTATTACCATAAAACTGTTTATCAATACTTATCAAGAAACAAAGTTTTAAGCTTATACTTAAAGCTATTCAAGCTCTGAGCTTGTTTTAGTGAACGATCAAAGGAATTCCAAAGCTTAGGACCAGTAAACATGAAATTTCTGTTACCAAAACTAGTTCTATTTTTAGGAAGATGATAATCATTCGCATTCCTTGTTGAGTAATTATGTATAACATTATTTTTTCGAAACATTTCCTTAAATACAGCAGGGGTAGCGTTAATTTCTACATTGTACATAAAACAACCCAGCTGAAGACGATATAAATCAGTAATCTTAAGAATACGGTTTTCTTTAAACAAGACATCAGTGTGTGATCTATAAGCGGTATTGCATATTAAACGCATCGCTCTTTTCTGCAAGAGAAGTACCCTGTCCATTTTTGTTTGTATTGCATTTCCCCATGCCATCACGCCATAATTAAGGTAAGGAAGAATACGATTTGAATATAACATAAGAAGCACTGACTTGGGGAGAATCCGTTTAACGTGATTAATAATGCCAATATTTCTTGACACTATCTTACAAATATTATCAATATGACAATTCCAAGTTAGCTTATTGTCAATTGTAATACCGAGAAATTTTGTAGTCTTGACTTCTTTAATGACAGAATTATCAAATATCACTTGGTCAGGAAGTTGTTTAACAGAGTTACTAAATAACATGTAATTGGTTTTTTGTTTATTTAAAGATAATTTATTTGCTTTTATCCAATTTGTTACATGTGTAAGTTCTACATTTAAAACTTCTACTAACTTATTAGGATCACTGTGAGTATAGAATATGTTTGAATCATCAGCAAAAAGGATAAAAGAAAGAACACTCGAAGAACATCGAATGTCATTTACATAAATAGAGAATAACAGTGGACCAAGAAGGCTTCCTTGGGGAACTCCACACGTGATTGGTACCGTAGACGAATTATATCCATCAATGGTAACGAATTGCTTTCTTCCAGAAAGATAACTTTCGAACCATTCCAGAGCCTTGCCTCTAATACCATAGTGCGCAAGTTTGTATAACAGAATGTCGTGATTTATAGTATCGAATGCTTTAGAAAAATCTAAGAACAAACCGATAGTATGACAGGATTTTTCGATTGAAGCTGAAATGGTATTTATTAAACTTAGAATGGCATGAGTTGTGTTATGTTTTTCTCTAAAGCCAAATTGGGAGTCGGATATGATGTTGTGAGATTCAAGGAAGGTAGTAGTCCTTGAATGAACAATTTTCTCTAAGATTTTTGATAACGAAGTTAACAAAGATATTGGGCGATAGTTGCTGATACATAATTTGTCTCCTTTCTTGAATATTGGAGTCACCTTTGCGAGTTTCATTTTAGATGGTACTTGACCAGATTGTAGTGAAAGGTTATATAAAAACAATAAAGGATCTGCTATACAATGTATAATGTCTTTGATAAGGACATTGCCAATGTCATCATAGCCAGGGGCTTTGTTTGCTTTGAGCTGAAGTACAATTTTGATTAATTCTTGCCTGTCAATTGGCTTGAAAAAAATTGAGGAGTCGTTTGGTGAGGAAAGAAATTCGTAAAATGATTTATCACTTCGAGTGATAGTTTGTGCTAATTTTGAACCTATTTTTGAAAAGTATGAGTTAAAAATCTCGGCAATTTCAGACTTGTCTTCAATGATAGTATTATCAACTTGAACTTTAGAAATGAGATTTACAGCCTTCCCTCTATTCAAAACGGTATTTATTACTTTCCAAGTGTTCTTGATATCACATTTGAATTGACTCAATTGGTCCGCAAAATATTTCTTTTTAGCTAATCTGACTGTATTGGTAAGAATATTTTTGTATGAGATATATTTCATTCGAGAGGTTTCGTCACGGTTTTTGATAAAATTAACATATAAAGTACTCTTGCGATTTATTGAGCGTAAGAGTGTTTTGGAAACCCATGGTTGCTTGGGGATTCGTTTGTAATCCTGAGTACGACATTTCCTTAATGGAATGCATGCACCTAGGCAATTATTCAAAAGATAAAGAAAATTATCATATGCTTGGTCAATATTTTCATTTGCGTCATACACAATTGACCAGTCCACAGATTGAAGTTTTTCTTGAACTAGAGCGATGTTTTCAGGGGTGAATTTACGACGAAATACATGCCTTCGAATTGTACTTTGACTCCTTGGTCCAATATCAAAGTGACAAAATATCATAAAATGGTCTGATATATCGCTCACCACTATGCCAGATTTTGGAAAAGGTTTAAGGTTTTGCTCAATAGCAAAAATGTTATCAATAAGAGTAGCAGAATGACCAGTAATTCTTGTTGGTTTAGAAATAAGAGGCAGAAATGAGGCTTGTAAAATGTTATCAAGGAAGTTATCACAGGCAGCATTACTGCTTGACAGAAGATTTATATTGAAATCACCCATGATGATGCAATCCTTGTTGTGGAATGCATCGTTTCGACAAATATCGTTCATAATATTCATAAAATCATCATAATTAGATTGAGGAGGTCTGTATATAACTCCAAGCAGAATGTTTTTGCCCTTACAGACTGAAATTTCAATAAATAATGATTCTATTACATCATTCATATATTTCAGTTCTTCCTTTATAGCGTAATCATATATTCGGGGAACATATATAGCTACTCCACCACCTGGTCTATTTGATCTGTTGTTAATGACAATATCATAATCAGCAAGAACATTAATTGGACCTGACGCTGGAGTTTCAACAGACCACGTTTCAGAGAGGCCTATGATAGGTAACATGGGCAAATCAATATTATCAAGAAATAAGCGAAGCTTTTCAAAGTTTCGATTAGCACTTCTTATATTCAAATGGAAACAAAATAATTCGTCTCGTTCTAGCATTCGTAGATATTCTCTAAGGGTAGCTTCTGTAAAGTATGGCGATTGAGCAAGTTGACACGCTTCATCGTGGCTGTTAAACTCAATGTTAAGTTCGTCTAGATTGTCGGCTAAGATTCTAGTTGCAGTCCTATCAAACTTGGTGTTTCTAGCAGGTACATTTCGGTCTTTTTGAAATAAAGTAACAAAGTCATCATCTGTTAAGAGATTAAAAGGAAAAATATTGTTATCCAGCATTTAGCGGAAGGATCATAGTGGTAGACAACAAACAGAGGTATAATTCGTATATTTACTGTAGCTTTGACAGGTCCTCTTTCCTGTTGATGACACTGATTGCGCCTCCGTCGTTTTTCTTCACGTAGATTCGCCCGTTGTGGGTCCACAGGTACTTGTATCCGGCCAGCCTCCTTGCTCTGTTAGTTTCCTTCAGCAGCTCCCTGGTGGACGCGACAAGGTTTTCGTTGACGTAGATCCGTCCGTTGCCCTTAGAGCTGCTGCGGAGCCCGAAATCTTTCGTGGTGAAGTGCTGTAGCTTTCTTCGGCCGTCGTAGATCATGTTTCGTGAGCGTCGGTTGGTGAATCTCACGATTATCGGCCGTGGTCCCCGCTGATCATCCTCTTTTCCTATTCGATGAGCAATGTCGATGTCGCCAGCGCTCACATCTTCGGTGATCTTTTGAGCAATCTTTAAGACGATCTTTTCAGGGTTTTCACCCTTTTCTTCCGGCACGCCGGCGATTTCAAGGTTGACCCGACGGTGGTACTGATCAAGGTCATTAATTTGGTGAGTCAGATCGTCCACTCTTCCCTCCAGCTGCTGATTTTTTTGTTTGAGCTCGTGATTTTCTCCCTCCAGTCGCTCGGTGGTCTTTTTCATCTCCTCGAATTTGGCATTTAGAAAAGTAATAGAGTTCAATATGCCTTGCTGGCCCTCCTTGACCTCCGAGACCGCTTTCTCCAGTTGAGAAAATTTGTCGTTGAGAATACGTGAGAGATTTGCTACTTCATCTCTCAACGCGATATGTGATCATGTATTAGCTCATTGATAAAGTTTCATAAATTTTGCGTGATCGTTCGTTGGAATTATTTTTTTCAGCGCGATTTGTGCGTCACATCAATCACCACTTCATGAAAATGTGGTGAATGTATCAAACGCAACTCGCTGGTCATGCAATCGATAGCCTTGGTCAGCTCACTATTATTGCGTAATTCTAAAGCCCTCGCCGCTTGGCCGCCGACGCCGCCGCGCGCACCATGCTTTGTTTTGTCTTCAATGGGGTCAAGAGCAATGCTTCATTAGCATACGCCCTAGCAACGGAGGCGGAGTCTCGATCGGGCAAGAACAATAGGTGCGAAACGCAACGCAAAGGCGAGCGTTTGAAAAAAATGTAACCGAAAAAAATTGTCTCAGAAAAACTGTGATTTGGGACACTTGTACTCATTTTTACACATTTTTTACATTTTTTCTGTACAAATAGATAAAACATCAAGGAATCAAAATCCGTCATAAAAAAATTTCGAGCCGAGTAGTGCTTCCCCTTCATTTTCGGCTCATTACGGGAAAACTCCCCGTGCGACTTATGACTCATTTTGTCGGAGCGCCACACAAATGTATGAAACATCTTATGATTAATAACAACAATGAGTAGCTGTTATAGAAATAACGTAGTAAGCAACCTTCTGCTTCCAAACTTAAATCTTTACATTGATCACATCGTATTTAATACTTGAAAACCTTAATTTTCTCACTAATTGGTATTACCTCATATATTTTCGTTGATTGAAAAACAACATGTGTATGATGATATATGGTATTTTGCATGTCATTCTAATGCTTATCATGTATCTCATAAAAAATGAGAATTAATTCAATATCATTGAGCGAAAAGGTTTATGTGCATAAACATTACATTCTCATCACGTTGAATACATGTACAATTACCCTGAGCTTTTAAATTATCTTGTCACCCGTACCAGACAATCAACGACGTCATTCATGGCATGATCGAATTACCGTATTTCTGTCACCTTATAATCGACACACCGGAGTTTCAGCGCCTTCGTTTCATTAAACAGCTGGGACCAGTGTGTTATGTTTACCCTTGTGCAGTACACACTCGATTTGACCACTCCATCGGGTAGGCTATTTATTAATTTTTCATCCTCTCTTTCTATCCCTCTAATTTCTTTTTCTTTTTTGTTTCATGTGTTAAATAACGGAAACAAATAAATTTACAGTAGAACTGATATTATACTCTGCCCTTTGCCATAGGCATGCCATGGAATGTTTTCTCTACTTTCATGTATTTAAGTAACTGATCCATACCTTGATTCACCCAGCCGTTATCTGGCAACAGCATAAATGCACTTTCAATAGTGTTTTTTTTTCTTACAGTATTTTATTGGACAATATACGAGGAGTCTATTTCTTTCTCTCCTGTTCCTTCTCTCATCTTCCATCACCGCTATCCCTTTCTTCTTTGTTTTTTTTTTTTTTAATTTCTGCGCATCACTTGACTACATAACCATGAATGTTCTGTTGTGTGAAATTTTATTAATTTCGGCTTATTGGGGATTCTCTTGTATTGATTTTTTTTAATCATTATATCTCCGTTCTCTGTCACAATGAGTTGCTTACCTTTCTTGTGCAAAATCAGCAATGAATATTGATGAACTATGTGCATAATATAATCCGAAACTGATCATAGTTGAATACTTGTACCATGCAGAAACAGTTGGTGAAATGAAATGAAAATAAAATTTTGCTCAAGAAAAATAAGTCTTCAACAAAAGACGAGAAAATGAACATCTTCTGTTGGTTTTTTTTCTTTTAATGGCATTACTCATTTTCCCAGAAACCCTAATATTCCAATGCTCGAATGATCAAGTTTGTACGTGTGTGTCACACACAAACACAGTAATATAGCTTCTGACCATTCGAGCACTGAGAATCTAGGGTTTCTGGGACGAACAGTGAACTAGGGCTTTCTGTAGCTCAGTCGGTAGAGCACCGGACTAGCATCCGGAGGTCTCTGGTTCGAATCCCAATGGAATCCCATTTTCTTTGCTCAATTTACCACGAATATATATTTTCATAACTTGAATGTTGACTTTTCAATATCGGTCATAAAACCTTTGTTTAGATAAATATGAAAAAACACGCAATTTTCAGGTACGGTGCATAAATCCAAGACCTGGTGTTTACGACGTATTGCTACCTTCAAATCCCATTGACTTTAATATGTCTCGCCTATATATGTATTTTGGTTGATCTTGATGGATTTTTATAGACTAAGACTCCTGGTTTCAATGTGTTCAACAGTCTCAGTAATAGCCTACAGGAGTTATTTGATGTTATTCATTATATACAGCACCTATCAACAACAAAGACAATTATGTTAATAATGCTCGTCTTTGCATTCCTTCTTTTTGTATAACTTAGAGTCTGTTATATGGCTGGAGAGCTTGCAAAAAAGCTTCAATCTGAGGAAAACAGCAACATCACCGCTGTTGATGTACGATGCATGGAAATTGCCGGTTTGTGCCATGACCTCGGTCAAGGTCCCCTCTCTCATGTTTTCAAAGACTTTATGGCTGAACAAGGAAAGGACTGGAAGGTACTGAGAGAATAATGCTATAGGTCCTATTTTCACCAGTGTTGATACAATGGGGGAATTGTTCGTCTCATTTAAGACAGCTCATGAAGTCACCATGCATAGATGTTAAAAACAGAACCAACCAAAAGAAATAAAAAACACACACAAAACGCACGTTTACTTTTGACCTTTGACTCACATTTATTGTTTGAAATTTGAAATTAAAATTAATGTAAAAGAAGACTGAACCGCTAGTTTATATTCAGATATGTTGTTCTTCTTATTCCAAAAGACCAATCTGTGCAAAATGTTATTTATGCTGATGAGCTGAGGAGCCTAAATGTCGAGACGTACGAGGTGCACAACTAACATACTGATTACAAGCGCTCGCATACGCGAGCGTTAATTCGTACCGAGTAGCATACGACGTCGTAGGCTAGTATGGGCGTTTGTGTACTGTTCATCCATGTAGACATCTCAGATTCCACTAAATCAAATTATACCAAAATTACAGGATATACTTTATAGGTTATATCCAGGTACTCACTTAGATTTGAACGAAATCGGTTATCGAGAAGTATCAATATCGATGCTGACTTTCAAGTCGTCACTCAAAACAAACTTGCTCTTTGCGAGAGATCGCGGCGAGCACTGCCTCCACAATCGAGAACTGAAGGTTAGCCATCTAATACTGTGCGAACAGGGAATCTACGCGAGAGATACAACTCAATGTGCAATGATTGTGGCAAGCTGTGTGATTTAGGAACTATATTTTTCATTCAACTTGTCACAAATGATTTGTGTATTGATTTTTTTTTCTCCTGATTACTTGAAAGAGTTGTCTCATAATGTTAGATGGCTAACTCCTGTCTGTGCGCTCGCAGGAAGAGTACGCCGCGGTCGAAGTAACAGAGTAAATTTTGAGCGACGACATGAAAGTCAATATCAACACTTACGCGTCCCGATATGTGAATTGGTTCAAATTTACATGAGCAATTGGAAATGAGTCATAAAGTATTTCTTGTGATTGTGGTGCAATTTGGTATGGTGAATTTTGAGAATATCCACATGAATACGGAAGTATGCTAGCATTGGTTGTCTACACTACAGCGCCAACGCTGCGGGAGCTGCCTGGTCAGGCCACACTCCGGGATAACTCCTTCTAAAACTAGATCCAGCCCTTGGTGTGAATAAGACCACCAAGAGGTTTATCTTAGCTAAACATCGAAAATCCTAAAAACCCTATACCTTACCTACAAAATTTCAGCACAGGAACAACACAGTTTTCTACGGTCAGCATGTACGGGTAACTATGCCAATTTAATTTTTCATAGAGATTTGAAAATTTCTCCACATATTTGTGACCGTGCACCTCAAAACGAACAAAAAGTCGCACACACTGATTTTGCGTGAGGACTGAAAATAAGTGAAATTGGTCAACCTAGCCGAACTTGACTTTTTCATATTTTCTGAAAGAGCCGGTCTTCTTTTACTTTATGCTAAAATTTGGTATCATAAAACAGGCAGGAAAGTGTGTTTTTGAGCAGTTTATCTTGAACATTTTGGGTAGAATAGTGTGATTAGGTGTGTCTTTAGAATCCCTTTTTCATTTCTGAAAAACCTTGTCCACACTCTTCACTTTCAACTCTAATAACTTTTGAAAGGATAGTGCTACTAATTTTAAAGTTGGCATTTATTATGGACAGAATGTGTTAATGAGGCATGCCTAATTGCAATTTAATCTGATAATCCCTTCATTGTTGTTACTCTGGTGGTTTACTTCCTGTTTTTTGTCCCATTCATCGCACAGCCAGCACGGTTTGATAAAGATTAAGCGCTTGAATAGACACTGTACTTCACAGCCTCTTTTCTCAGTTCACACTTTTCCTGAGTTTGTGCATTCTTTCCAATATTTAGATAGGTTAGGAGAGTCCATTTGATTTGAGTTATACATCATTTTAAAGCTTAAAGTCTGCTCTTTCAGAATTTGGTCTTAACTAAAAATTCATGTCTGGCTACTTTTTGTTTGTTTTGAGGTGCAGGGTCATATTTTATCTAGGTAAAAAGATTTTAGAGAGATTTTTAACATATTTATTCCAGATTCATTTTGCAATTTGAATATTAAGATAACAGCTGTTTCAGTACTTCGTGCAACATTTCTAGTACTTTGGCATGTGTACTTTGTCTTGCCAAATAGGAGTTGTGCACCTGTGACGTACACCAATTTGTATGGATCGTTCCATGGCTTGCTTGTTTTCAATTTGTTTTCAAAGAAATCATAACAGGCTTACCCTGGGTTATTTTTTGTTTTTTGTTTTTGCTGTTGTTCTTGGGATTTTTTTCAGTTGTAGGCATCAAAAATTTTATATTAGACTCATATCACAATTAGAAAGTGTCGCACACTGTCTTCTTTTCACTTTCTTTTCTCCCCGCATTTCACTCTATCTGAATAGTCACCATCGCTGCTGCAGCAAAAGTTTGTATACACGTCATTACAGATCTATCATAACCGACTGTTGTTTTTCTTCTCAACTTTAAACCATTGTTTTAGCCCGAAGAAGAAAGTACTCGCATTCTGAGACATTTAATCACGAAAAACAACCTCATGGGCAAGCTTGAGGAGTTTGGTATCACTGAGGAGAAATTAGATATCATCTGTTAACTAATATGCAGCCAAACAACCGAGCGGAAAGGTGACAAGGTAGAAAGTCACTTTCTTTCTTTTTTAAGTAGATCATTACTTAGATGACGTCACTTAATGTATTCCTTCTTCAGAAATATTTCATTTACACACATTCAACTGGACGAAAAGGCATGAATGATAACAAATATAGCAACGACACATGAAATAACAAAGATAGCTTCATATATTCCCTATAATGTCTGTGTACTATAATTTTTCACGTGATCACGTTTTCTCTGGATCATTTGCAGTAGACAACTAACTACTGATAATGTTACCTCAGCCGGTTGATAGTATGAAATATGTCGACTTTTATCCGGTCAATAACACATCACAGAAAAATGTTTGCCACCTTTTTCAGTATTAAATGAGTTCCTCTTTTTTATCCTTTCTTTCGGTTAGCTTCACACCTAGCGCATTACAGATTCCAATATCAGAAGCAGCAATCAGTATTGTTGTTGTTTTTTTTAACATTAGTTATACAATAAACTTCGGTAGTCTTTACGAAAAAATGATAAAGTGAGTTTACTTTTTTTTTGTAATATTTATCTCGAATACCGTATGCACTTTTTGAATGGAATGTCATATTTCAACAACAATGACTGTATAGGTCTTCATAAACAATACACTTATCCATATCTGATATAGGAATAACTATATTAAGTCACGGATTGCACTGAATATAATTTTCAGTTAATTCCTGCAGAGAAGTTCTACCTCAGACAGATAGTTAAGAACATCGTCAATGGAATAGATGTCGACACCTGGGACTGTGTTGCAAGAGACGCACATTTTCTTGGCATAGCATCAGCATTCGAAATCGAACGAATTCTCTCACATGTCAAAATTTGCGAGGTCAAGCGTGCCGGGGAGGACAAGGCACTGAATGAACTGTGTTTCCGAGAAAAGGTAATGTTTCGTACTTCATGTTCGTACTTCAAATACGTTAAAATACAATCGTTATAAACGTTGACTTGTCACAAATACTTTCAGAAATGCTTTCAGATCATTTCACATGTAATATTCAAACACAATAGTTTATAGGAATGAAAATTAGATTCTAATTTTCCTAACCATTTCCGGAAGTGACAAGAAACTGTACGGTTTGAAATTAGTTCACATATGGAGACGCAATAAAGAAATATTTTTTTTTGTTAAATATATTATCAGCTCTCCGTTAAATTTCATGAACATTTAATATATATATATATATATATATATATATATATATATATATATATATATAATGGTATTATTATCCGCGTGTCGGAATAAGAGCATGAAGACGATGAAGACAAACAAGTTGACATAATGCATTAGAATCCAACTTCATTTATTTGTGAACAAAATTCTCGACCCTTTTGATCCGTGCAAGGGTCGAAAATTTGGTTTACAAATAAATGAAGTTGGATTCTAATGCATTATGTCAACTTGTTTGTCTTCATCGTCTTTATATATATATATATATATATATATATGTATATATATATATATATAGTGTATGTAAGGTCAAAATAAAGTATGTTTTATATAATTTAACAAAATGTTGAATTTTAAGACTTTAATGACACGAACAATACACCTAGAGAGAGAGAGAGAGGGGGGGGGGATGTGTCAAGCCCTGCCTCCTACAACTGCATAGTCAAAACTGGTTCCTTGGAGGAACAGGGGTGTTGCGACACGGATTGTCGCCCCTTCACGGATTGTCGCCCCCGAGGCGACAATCCGTGACGCTTGTGCAGTTCCCAGTTTTTGACCTCGAAGGCGACAATCCGTGATGACAAAGAATATGTTGCGGCACGGATTGTCGCCCCGTCACGGATTGTCGCCCCGGGCTCGGGGTGATTCCTCCGGTGTTAAGCTTTGGTGGGATGGGTATGACTGGTAAGTTATGCGTATGTGTGTGTGTGTGTGTGTGTATTGTGAGCTGCATGAGATATGATGTGTATGATTTGTAGGTGCGTACAATAAGTGACTTGTGTATGGGTTTCCGTATTGTTGTGTGTGTGTGTGTGTGTGTGTGTGTGTGTGTGTGTGTTTGGAGTATAATAATACAATATGTAGAAACTGTGCATGTGTGGTGGTTGTATAGTGCTAGTGGTTTGTTTGTTTGTGTGTATGCGTGTGCCTGTATGCTTACGTGTGTATGCGGTATATGGTGGCTTATGTGTATATCAAAGGGTATGTGATGGTGCGTGTTTGTGGGCACAATTTTGTGCCTGCATGAGTATCTGAGGGGTTTGGTGTTCGTGGGCTACGTAGGCCCTACGTATGTGTGTTGTGTGTGAGCGTTCGTGTGTCTACTTAAGGCCCCAGTCACATAATGCTCTGCGTCCGGCGTTACGCCCAAATAAGTCTTTTTTTTTTTTTTTCTGCGGACACCCGGGGATCTCTTGCTGTCATTAGAGCATTTTTACAAAACATACGGGAAAAAATATGCGGGGCGATACGGAGAGATAGATAACTCGATTATAGACCAACCCTACTAATAATTTCTTCACGAGAAAGTTTTCACATGCAGGGCCCTACCAAACCTACATTCCTTGAATATATTGGTTTGGATCATTTAGCACCTTCTTACTTACAAGGGCATATACATAAAAAAGCACAAATACATTACACAAATCTAGAATGAAATCAGTCATAAAAAAACCCGACCACCACCCCCTCCCCAACCGAAACAAACCTAGGGCCTACATCTATCCTAAATATTAAATCCTACCAACATCTGTCATGCCATTTATAACTATCCTTCTTCAAATCCAATCCCCAACCCACCAACCCCTGATTAAACAAAACCTAAATCATCCTACACCCACATTCACCAACCCAAATACATACATACACACACACACACACAGACACACACACACACGAAGGTTCGCTATTCGGAAGTTTCGTTTTTTTTTTTATTTATCCGAAACACACAATTCCCTATACCTAGAGGTTCGTTGATCCAAAAATGAAATTCGGAATAACGAACCTTCGGAATAAAGAGCCTTCGGACGAATGAGCCTTCAGAATAACAAACGTTTGAAATGACGAAATGTAACCCCCTTCCCACATACACAAGCACACCCGAACCGATACCACATTCCTTCCTGATGAAACGACTTCCCAATGTTGATAAATAAGACATAATGGACCGTATGCAGAAAAGCCGCATCCGCCCGCACGCAAGCTCCACTCCGAATTCATATACAAATCCGTCAAACAAACTCATCAAATTCAAAGCTGCTGATAAAATCAATATCAACGTTTATGCCAGCAACAGCTTACTAGGTGTCCCTCCCCACGCGAAGCTAAAAAAAAACACATACGCAAAAAACTGACATAATAAACACATTCTTCCATCACACACACACACACACACACGCACACACAAACGGACACTAAATTATCATGTGCACGCGCACATTCACACTTCCTTGAAACCTTTCCATTACTTTCTACATGGCATGTTTGCATGGATGTAGCCATGTAAGTTATGTGTTAGTATTCCAATGATTATGTCCAGTACGATATTACCCAGCAAAATGTGATTCCGCGCGACAATCCGTGCCGCCAACGCCCGTCACGGATTGTCGCCCCGAGCAGGAGGCGACAATCGGTGTAGGGGCGACAATCCGTGTCCCAACAAGGGGTGTGCTTTAGACACAGTCTGTTGGTGACTAGTCCTCCAAGCTAGTTATTTTTTTTTCTTTAAAGGTGCATAGTCCCGGTAGTGTAGAGGGCGCTGTTGATTATACTGCCAATCACCGTTAGCATTGATACGAAGATTACCGAAGTTGAGCTGTCATCAAGAGTAAAGTGCGTAGGTGTTGCTAAGTAACGTTGCCTTCGTTGTCTTCTCTGCGCATCGCGCAGTCTGTAGTAATGCAGGGTGCGTGCATAATGTGCTTGTTATTATGATATCACAAAAGAAGTTTGCTAAAGCCGTCAACCCCCTCAGCCGAATCATGAGCCGAACTGTGAGTCGACCACTGACTACAGCGTAAGCGCTAAAGAGGAGTTGATAGCGTAGTTCTCTATAGGAAATTTGCGCCGTGCGCCCGCGTACGCATTTGACTAAAACACCGGGACCATGCACCTTTAAGAAATCATACAAGGAAACATAATTTAATTTTTGTATATACAACGAAACTTTTACTCTGTAATCATGGAAAATGTAATCATGATGTAAATTGTCTTTCAAAATGTGTTTTCATGCTGTCATTAAATCAAATTACCCTTTTCTCTCATTTGAACTAGTAAGATAAATGAATCATGTGCTTTCTTTTTTCTTCTATGCTTTTTTGTAGGTTGCAAATGACATAAACCACATGTTTGTAACACGGCGTCATATTTTTGATGCAGCCTATCATCACAGGGTGACTATCGCGATATCAATTATGTAAGCACCACGCTAGAGGGGTCCATACTATCAATAATCACCAAAAAATAGAAAATAATAATGCAGATTGGTGCAAAATCTTTTTTTTTTTGTTGCATACATAGAGATACCTAGATATGAAAAACCCAAGTCCAAATTTGGCTCGCCTCTCTGGAGACCCTTTACGAAGTCATACAAGGAAAGATAATCAGTAGAATGTTTTACACTTAAATTTATATGAATACCATTCCACTCTTCCAATCATGTCATGATTTCTATTTTCTATATTTTTTTTCTCTAATGAATTTGGGTCCCTTAGAAATTCAGGTACATATATTCTTGATAATTTGACCCTGCATCACAAAACCAGCAAAAAGTCGCCAACAGGGATTAGTTAAGGGCAGACTCTGAAAGAGCAGACTTTAGATAACTCAAATCAAATGAACTGCCTAAATACTGGAAAGAAAGCACACACTCTGGGAAGGTGTGAACTGAGAAAAGAAGCTTTGAAATACTGAGTGAATTCAAGTGCTTAATCTTCACCAAGCCGTGCTAGCTGTTCGATGAAATGGACAAAACACACGATGTCAACCACTGGAGCAACAACACTGAATAGATTACCACATTAAGCTGAAATTGAATATGTTGTATTAACTCATTACGTCCATGATTAATGCCAATTTTCAAAGCAGTTACGTAGCGTATCATTTCAAAAGTTATTTGACTTGAAAGTGAAGTGTGTGCAAAGGATTGCAAGATATGAAGACAAGTGTCTAAGAAATACCTGATCATTCCAAAACTGGTGAAAACACACTTTCCCATTTATGTTATGATCCCACACTAAAGAATAATGTAGAAGAAGGATAGCTCTTTCAGAAATTATAAACAACTAAATATTGACTCGGTTGACTCATTTCACCATTTTTTGGTCGTCAAGTAAAATTATGTGAGGAGGCTTTATGTTGGTTTCGTGGTGCACGTCACATCTTATAAATGTATATTTTAGCATGCCCACAAATATTAGCGAAAGAGGACGATAATAGGATAAATAATTCCAAGCCTAAGAACAATTTTCTTTGTTTATGTCGTATATGATATATTCAAGTGTATGCTTCTGTGTGTGGGGGTGGATGTGTGTGTCAGTCTATAAGTCTTTATAAATTATTCCAATATTTATTGAATCTCATCAAGAACCACTACATTTTATGATACAATTTCCTCACAGGTCACCTTTAGTGATATCTTTTTAATCAATTTACAAGCCCATGAACACGATGCTTATCAAGATTTTTTTTTTTCAAAAAGTAACATTTTATTTTTTGCTGTTAAGAATGGACCTATTATGATCAACTGGTAAAACTTGTTTAATTGTTAGGTATAAAGATGCATTTCGAGCAGCAGCAAGACATATCAAGTTTTACGGAGCTAACGGGTAAGTCATCCTTCACAAGTTTAAGTGAATTGCTCATTCTTTACTTCAAGTAGAATATTAAGCACTTAGTAACTTGTGCATTAGTGTTTTTCTTCAGTATAAATCTCATCCTATATCGCGGTAACATATTTGGAGAGTGTGTGGCATGTTCAGTATTTCTAATAATTCACGTCTATATTATAAATTACATCCTAGACCTCGTATCTACAAATGTCAAATGTTCAGGAGAGCCAAATAACATGGCGGCCAAAGCACTAGAGTATTTTATGCGACAGCCTTTCCTTTGACATGCCGTTTTGGCTTCACTTTTTTGTAGTACGACAGTTGGGATCGGGATAGGACATCATTAGCCCATCATTTGACCATCAATCCAAAAAGTCCTTTTCAACAAAATTTCATATACAAGGTTTTGTCACCCAAGCGAAGATATATATGAAAAAAAAAAAAAAGAGAGACGTGGCTACATTTTGTGTGCTGTCGTCTTTGGAAGAGTAATGATGATGAAAACAATCATGCTTCTCCTGCTTAAAATAAACGTATACCTAATTTGACATGCCTATATAATTTGTTTTAATTTGTTTGTTTCTTTCTTTTTCGAAGCAAATTCAATCTCACAAATTGCGTTGAGGACGAGGAAGCATTCTGTCAGGCCACCGATGGCATTGTTCATGTCATAATGCAGTCGAGATCCACAGAGCCGGGTATGATGAAAGCTAAACACATCCTTCATCGAATCCACTGCCGACAGCTTTACCAATGCATCACAGAGATTCCACAAGCTAATATAAAGGTTAAATTGCGTACCCAATCTGCGTCTTGCTCTCTACATTTACGTTTATGCAATGGACTGTCGGTGAACGGAAATTTGACAACGCTTGAACGTCCATGCCATTCGATTTATTTTTATTTTATTTTTCATGATAAAAATTTGAATGAGGAATTTTAGGTGATATCTTAAAGTAACAATTCATTTATAAGTAGTCTGAATTGTTATATCGTAATTATTACACCATTGTATTTAGATACACACATATACATATATACGTGTGTGATTGAATATATCCTTGTATGCTTTGTGCGAGTGCGCGCGCGCAACTATTAAAGCAATCAGAGAATGTCAAATTGGAACGTTTTTGGAACGATTTCCCAGTGATATATGTTATGTTCTTTGACATAACCATAATTATTATATTTATACCCATGCCATTAAAACCAGGTTTGTTTTCAAGTATCACTGTTCTTTTTCTTATTTCAGTTAAGCACTACGGATCCAAACGTACTCATAAAGAAGCTTATTTCTCGAAATGACATCTCACCTTTACAGAAAAGCATCTGGAAAAAAGACAATCTCTTCGTAGAGGTATGCAATATACTTGTGGATGACAACTTAACGTTTTTATTTCAAGGGATTAAAATACAATAACAAGGACTCAATATTTTCCCCTGAAGGCACGTTCAACAAAAACATTACAAATTTGAGATTTTATGATATAAAACGTGAAAAGAGCAACCGTGTATTATCGCAAGGGATAGCAACACTAATTTTGGAGGATGGGAATACGGCTTTAAATTTTGATAGGGAAATCGATAATGAAAATCTCCAGCAGTCAAGGTGCATTTTTCTCCACACACCGTACGGTATAAATCTGAAATACAAATGTAACAACACCTTATTGCTATCACGACTACAATATTTTATGTTGTTTCTTTATATATAAAACGACTACAAAGGCAATGAATTCATGATTACAGGAAATGTTAGTTTCATCCTCCCATCCCGATATTTCTATATATGTATATATATATATATATATATGACCCTGTATCACAAAGCCAACAAAAAGTCGCAAGATATAGATTTTTAGTTGAGGGCAGATTCTGAAATAAACTCTAAGCTTTAAAATGATGTATAACTCAATTCAAATGAACGTTGCTAATCTGCCTAAATATTGTAAAGAAGGCACACTCTTTGGAAAATGTGAACTGAGACAAGAGGCTGTAAAGTACAGGGTGTATTCAAGCGGTTAATCTTTCACCAAGCCGTGTAGCTGTACAATGAAAGGGACAAAACATAAGATGTCAACCACTGGATCAGCAACAATGAAGGAATTATCAGGAATTAACACATTCCGTCCATGATTAATGTAACCTTAGATAGCGGTAGAGCCTTCCTTTCAAAAGTTATTAGACTTGAAAGTGAAGGGTGTACAAAGGAATTCAAGAAATGAAAAGGGGCCTCTAATACATAACTAATAATTCTACTCTCCCCGAAAAAGGGTCATGTTATGATCCCAAACTAAAGAATCATGTAAAAGAAAGATAGCTCTTTCATAAAATATGAAAAACTCAGGATTGACTTAGATGACCCATTTCACCTGTTTTGAGTCCTCGCGTAAAATCAAGGTGTGCGACCTTTAGTTTGTTTTGTGGTGCACGGTCATATAATATGTAACATGAACTGTATGTATATGGTTTATGTGAACTGTGTTTAACTAATGACATTTATTTCTTGCTAGCCCCTACATGCAAAACAAAGACAAACAACAGCATAATTGACAAATTTGCATTGAGCATTATTACCACTGCTTTAAAGGGACTGCACAGTACTAGTTTAGGTAAGGGATTCATGTTTTGAACACTTCTAAGTGAGATAATGAGAAACCTCTTATGAAATTTGAAAGAGCATGTAATTTTAAGAAGGATTCAACGTTTATTTGATGAAAATTGGTTTTGAAATGGCTGAGATATCCAAAAAAGTGATAATAATAAAAGGCGACAGGCCACAACTTTATTAGGATCTCTTTGTTTCACATTGTTTTTGGATATCTAAGCCATTTCAAAACTGATTTTCATCAAATAAACTTTTGATACCCTTTAGAATTGCATGCTCTTTGACATCTCATAGAGTGGTTTCTGAATATCTCGCAAAACGTTAAAAGCTAAATCCTCACCTCGACCAGAACTGTACACACCCTTTAAACATGTTGCAATTAACCCAATAGGTATCGAAAAGCAGGTACGGGATGAGAGACGAGAATCCATTGTTCAGCATACCGTTCTACGATAAGGAGCAGAATAACCAGGCACAACCACTGCAACCTGACAAGGTAAACAGAGCTTAAATCGAAGCGTTAACGTTCTAATAGTCGGAGACACCTGTTCTCACTTTCAAGGTCAATTATTTAATTTATAATGTATATATATATATATATATATATATATATATATATATATATATATAAAATTATTGGGGGCATGGGGGAATTATGTAATTTGTTGATATTATTAAGATATATCGGTAATTAGGGGGAATTGAAAAAAAAAAAAACATAAACAAATATTTTAATTCAAAAACAGTCGATCCCATAATTGATAAGTGAAAACTAGCTGCCTAACTAAACTTTAATGTGTCACCAAGGAAAATATTTCCTTTCTTTCCTAGGATCAATATTGCATCATATATATATATTTTTTTGTACATTGTTAATTGTCCTTAGCGTAAAATGAGCTTTGGTGAATTATATGACAAATCTATGTGGCGAAACATATGGTGCATTGGGAGAACTCTCATATATTTGTATATACATATATATATATATATATATATATATATGAGAGAGAGAGAGAGAGAGAGAGAGAGAGAGAGCACACGTATACCCTTGTGTGTATGTCTGCTTCAGAAACGGATTTTAATCTAACATCACATGGCATCCTGGTCGCTGATGAAGAATGCGATGACTAACCTGTTTGTTTCTAAATCATGCGCTTTCCTCGTCAGGATAAAGCGTTTACAGTCTAATGCCATTTTATGTTGTCATCATATATATGTATATATATATATATATATATATATATATATATATATATATATATATGAGATTGAAACCATGGCATTAAAACGCTATATCCTGGCGAGGAAATTAAGCGCATGTTTTAGAACAAGACACCAAACAGGTTAGTCATCGCATTCTTCATCAGCGACCAGGATGCGATGTGATGTTATATTAAAAATCCGTTTCTGAAGCAGAACATACACACAAGGGTATACGTCTGCTCCTGGGCGGACGGATTTCAAAACTAACCTGCTTGTGATGGAATGCGTCTAGACTGGTAGTTGCTGCCACAGTGCATGGTAACCGCGCAGTGTGAATGTGCGCGTTTGGCGTAGCAACGACGCATCCATGGACTGGCATGGTTCCCTCCACGAAGAGCCAAAGATGAAAGGATGAAATCAGTGTTTAAAAAAACATGACAAATATGAATCCCTGATAGCTTTTTAATGGACTTATATTGCCAACGTCATGCTCCCATTTACTATCACGAAGATAAACGGTTCAGAGACCCACCTCATCTTGTCTTTCACTGACGCAAACTCACACCTCCGGCCCCCATAGAGACATCCCAGCCAGTAGTTGTGCCTTGTCCGTCTTCAGTCTAATGCCATTTTATGTTTTTATCATATATATATATATATATATATATATATATATATATATATATCTATATATATATATTCATATATATATATATACTGCGTGTCAAAAAAAAAAAAAAAGAAGCGGAACGGTGGATTTTCAGTACCTTGCGTTCTAAAAGTGATATATTTTTTGACATCATTTGAAAAAGCATTATCCGCAAACGACAATGATATCAAAGTCATTAAATTTGGTTCAGTACTTTTTAAATGTAATGATTATGGTATCATTGTCTTCTACGGAAGATACTCTTTCTAATGATGCCAAATAGTATATCACTTTTAGAACGCAAGGTACTGAAAATCCACTGTTCTGTTTTTTTAGGGACACCCAGTATATATGAGTATCTGAATATAAGAACGACCCAAGTCCATGGAAGGCCATTTCGAGTAAACGTTAAAAAATCATATCTTTTTTATTTGCCCAATAATATTCAATTTAACTGTGATAGGAAGGCAACATTGTATATACACATTAGAACATATATTATTATGACAATCAACATTTATATCAAGTGTGGAGAGGCCATTTTGTGTGATGGACTAGGGTCGTTCTTTGATTCATATGGACTTGGGTCGTTCTTTGATTCATATGGACTTGGGTCGTTCTTTGAATCATATATACAGGATGAGGATAGGCTGCTGTATGAGATGAGAGAAGCGATGAGAGAGGGCGCTTGTAAATATGAATGTAAAAATGACCCAAGTCCTGGACTTGAGTCATTCTTACATTCATATAAGATTTCACTCATTCATTTCAGGCACTTCCGGGGGTAATTAGGATTTATTATTTATACACAAGATGAGTCCATGCATAATCTAGAATTTCCCATGTCAAACTGAATTTGACCAAAAAATTGGCATTGGGTCGTTGTTATATTCAGGTCTTTAATTATAGAAGTATACTTTATGGCATATAAGGCCAAGACATATAAATTCTTTATGTAGATTCTTAGATTTCTTTTCTACGGTTTCGATTTTCCTCACTTATTGTTTCTCAAATTACTTCCAGTTATACTGCATTGCTCGTCTTTTTCCCAATTTCTTCTACTTAGATACCAGCTGATATCCCCCAACAGTTGAAAGAAGTGACAGTTCGAATCTTTACTAGCGTGACTGGTTTTGAGATCATAGAGGCTCGGGATTACGTGGAAAAAAAGCTTGTCTGACATCATGCCATGAAGCCAATGATGTACCCATCCGTGTTGGACGCTTCGCCATTTATAATCAATCGTCTTTCCTGTTTATTCTAGTGTTCGTCTTTTAACTGTCTCAGAAGTACAAGTCTACCGGGAGTAACATCCATTATACGTGGTACTTTCACTTGTAAGTCAGGTCTCCATTCAGGGTTGAACCTGATTTTCTTTTTTAATTCATTTATTGGTATTAACAATTGTGTCTTTGAACACGTACGGACCAAAAAGCAAAAGACGAAATATCGGATTATGTAGTTATAATGATAATATCTTAAAAGAAAAAATATATATTAATGACAGGAAAGATTATAATACAAATAAAACCCTTAGCCTTAACTCTTTATGTTCAACGTTCGCACGTCCGATCGATACATCGCCGAATGCCGCAGTAAAACGACATTTTTCTCACACTCCGTTCGTCTCACATATAGCTTGCATTTTACGTGGTGATTTTACTATCAAGCCGTGTTTTTGTTACTGTTTTGTGTTCAAAAGTTATTATTTTACAGTCATGCAGCTACTTGTCATTTCAAAGAAATACAATCATCGATTTGTTTTACAATTTTGATCAAAGCAAAGCTTGGCATTTTCTCTTACAACTTCACTCACTACCAGAAATGTAAATAGAAGTTGCATAGATTTGAAAACGCAATGTTTTCTTAAAGCGTGACTACGTTGGAGTCCCAGAATATGGCACACGGGGGGATTTCCATCATGGCTCATTAAAAAAAAAAGATAATAATTAAACTGCCCTAACTCAACACGTTAAATGCTGAAGAATTCAACGCAACTGAGTACTCTGGTAACAATCCATTTATGTGGGAAAAGAAGAGAAATCGCAGTCACAACAACAATAATAATAACTAAACAATAACAATAATAATCATCTGACGTCTCTCCCATCGTTTTCATGTAAATTTAAACAAAAGGTATTAGACTAAAATTAATGACCCATCGATTGGGCCAGCGACAGCATTGAAATTCCAACCCAGTTACAGTCATCTATTCATTTCGAATCATTTTTCTTTTTAATCAAGAAGGGCAAATTTCAATATTGGCGATCGTATACAAAAGTCTGTACCAACACTTCAAAGAACAATCAATGGTCAAGAATCTTAGAGAAAGATGTATGCAACCTCTTGTTCAATTCTTGGTCGACATTCGAGGAAATATACTGTTGCGGGAAAATGGGTGTTGTTGCACTGACTACTGGGGGTGGCAGGATGTTTACCGAGCGGGAATGATACCCCCAATAGAAAGGCACATTTTCCGCAATGGAAGAGAGTTAATTAGTTAGATATAAGGTGCATCAGGTACATTCACACAATTCATTCACCATCACGATGAGAGGGCTGCAACATAGTTCAATCGGAAGAGCGTATGTTCCGGGCAAAAACTGCTATTTTATTGGCAGATATACTTCTCGTTGACAAACGTACATGATCAAAATGAGTTATGACAGGACTTGTGCAATCACTCTAACAGCATGACACGACGATTTTCGCTAAAGTCCTTAGATTCAAGAAGTCGCTCCTCTTAAGAAGTAAAGTTCCAGAAGTCCAAAAAGTTAAGTCCCTTGCTTAGACAGAGCAATCGATATTTATACCTCTATGCTCAGTGTATTTCTTTAAACTTACAAAGGTATTCGGGCAATTCAAATTATGCGGAAACTATGAGGAACATAGAATATTTGGGGCGTATACCTTCATATTAGGTAAAACATAGAATTCTTTAGTGGACTATACACAACATAAAATTCCAAACGATGTAATGCGAGGAATGGACAGAATTTACGGAATGTGCAAGGAATGTGTACTTTATCAGAGATTCAGTCTAGAACGGAAACCCACTTGTTATGGAATGTGCCCTACTAGGTACTTTATGAGGTAGAGTTATGCCAAAAATCCTAGGAGGAGAAACCCTAGAAAGTGTCAACATGGAGGGGCGTGCTTGGCACGTGCGGAACGTAAACATTGAGCCCACGAGAATTCGCTGGGGAGGGTGAGTGGTTTTCATCTACAACAAGGCACTTATTGTTCTGCATGGTCAGTGCAGGGAGGTGGGTCCCTGGTCAGTGGTTTTCTGCTTATCCATATTCGTAACACTACTTAATACTACTGAGTCGATCGCATCTGCATCTGTTTCTACATTGGCATGTCAGTTTCCAACACGATATGTTATGTGCAAATGACATTTTGTGGAATTTCACTTATATTTCCTTGACAGTTTTATCGTTAATAAATGCATAAAGGGCAGTTTGTTTGTTTGTTTGTTTGTTTTATTCTGAAACCAGTCCCGTCTCATTATTCTTCAATCATGTGGGAAAAGAAAGGAAAAGTCTAAAAAGACAATCACGTGCTTTGAAGAAAACATCTTTCGTCGACAATCCTCATTCTACATACTTATTTCTTTAAAGTGTCATAAATAATACACGCAGGCAGGCATGATCGCAAACGCGCACACACTTAGGACCTACACAGTACACAATATATAAAAGAGGACGCGTTACACGTATAATGAAAATAGAGGAAAGAAAATACGGAAAGCATTAAAAGAACACACATATGTCAATATTTCTGGACGGTTTTATTCATTTACATGTTATTCTACAGCCAGGCCGTAATAAAATCACAGTATCACTTTTTTATATAATTAAGAGAATATGGCAATTCATGTACTCATTTTTTTTTTTAATCTGCCACTTTGATTTCATGTGGGTAACAAAATTATTATACACGATATTTATAGTAAATTATATTAGTTCTGCTAGTTCTAGTTCTAGTATTCTATTAGTATATTCAGATGCCTACCTCTGAGCAAGGCATTTTAATCTCATTGTCTAGTCAGTCAGAATATACTTTAAGCAGCCTGTCGAAGCTTTTTGCTTTCTTTTGAACTCATTTCTGCTGTCCGTAGCGATTAGGTAATCATTCAATCGTTTCAATCAAATTCAAGTCAACATTATTCTATAATGAAATTCAACTCTACAAGGGTTTATTCTAGTCAAATCCAATTATATCCCCGTTGATCATTAATCGTCAATACAATTCCATGATGACAATCACAACTGAAATATGAAAATCGTGTATTATATTCTTTTGTTTTTAATTCTATTTCATCTGCAATTATTGAAAGCCGGATGTTTTGTGAAGATACAGTTCACGTTGTCGTGGATGTATACTGCGATGATATTAATATGTATGCTTGACGGTGTGTGTGTGTGTATGTGTGTGGGTCTGTCTGTCTTTCTGTGGGAGTCAACGACATAATTTCATCACACTTGTTCCGAACCGAAGAACGAAACATTTACAATGGCCTTACATGTGATATCAACACATCAACTAGGCCCTTTTACAATAGCCCCTAATGATTATGTCATTACACACATCAATCTGCTTCAAAGTCATAATGTCTGGTTACTGTTTTTGCAGTTGCAGTTGTACATATATATATATATATATATATATATATATATATATGCGTGTAATATAAACTATACAGACACTAAAGTCAATATCGTAGCACGTGAAAACATCATCAGTTATTCGTAATCATGCTGTATCATTTCAAATAATTGATAATCAAAATTGATACTAAATAAAATTTTAATCAACGCAAACTCGGAGGCTTGAAGAAGTGACAGTTTTATTTGGGAACTGAGATTGGACTTCCTACTGAATAGCGCGGTGCTAAAACCGAACATCATTTCCTATAGTACTTTAATTTTCACGAAAATTTAAGGAATATTTGACCTATTCTGGGGTATCGAAGAGTCACAACAGGTGTACTTGGATGGAAATGTCCGTACATATATAATTATATATATATGTGTGTGTGTAAATGTATAACTCAGCTTGTTTAGAGCCGTTTTACGTGATAATGTATTTTGCTATTCAAATTTATGAAGTTCTTCAAACGTGATGTTTTAATTGCAACTGATTGACAAATTGCCCTACATCGACAGGAGGTCGTGGGTTCGAATCCTGCTTGAGTATGTACGCCCATGATTTTTTATCATGGCTACTACTAAAACACTAATCAATTCAGTGCTTATTTACGTCGATGTAGGGCAATTTGTCAATCAGTTGCAATGTATTTTGCATTCTTCATAAAATAATGTTATTATTAATTAGCATGGAAAATGAAGATCCGCCCACATTGTTATTGGTTTGAAGTAAGTTAAGTACATGATAAGCTATGAAACCTATTAGGCCTAGCATATATGACACTTCTGGAGTCGTGGGTGTGCATGCAGTAGATTTAAATGATTGAACAGAGTCCTCTATTTTTTTTTCTCATCAAGTATAGTGAAACGTACCGTTGGTGGAAGTTCTGTTTTCAGTTTCGTATGTCGGTCTGTCTTTTTGTCTTGTCCGGTCGTCTGTCTGTCTGTTTGTTTACAAAACTAAAATCTTCCAAAGTGGTAGAGTTGAAATTTAACAGTTTGCTTTTTCCTTTTTTTATAACTCAATAACCCAATTATGGGCATGCAAGTTCAAAATCGATGATTATAAAACATGAAAAGATTAAAAATCATACTTATACAACAAGGTAATATCGATTGTTCATGTTGAGTTTTAAAATAGAAATCTGTTTGGGTTATGAGGTCAAAGGTCATAAGGGTTAGAATGAACACTGGAAATAAGTTTTATCTCCTCATAACTAAAACAAAAAAATATTGAATTTTCACCAAACTTGACAGGTTATATAGGCGCCATAAAAGACTAAAGCTAAGCGGAATATCCAAATGATCCAAGAACGGAAGATTGGATGTGTTCTTAGTAAAGTATAGTGACGTAAGAAGAAACAATGAAATTGAAGCTAATGAGGTCAAAGGTTATAGCGTCATAAAGGACATAAAATGAACTAAATCTCCAAATTAACTAAAAACCTGTAATCGGATTCTCGCCACATGTGGGTAAATAAGGAATTAAGAAAGAAACAATGTTATTTAGAGGTTGTGAGGACAAAGCTCAAAAGCTATGGCGTCAAATAGGATATAGAATAACTTCCTGTACCACTATGGTTGCGTTGAATACATTGCCTATGAAGTCTACACTGCGTTTAAGAATGACCATTTCAACAACGCAGTATACTGCTATGTGGAGGTATCCACTGTGTTACATTTCGGATTACGTTGAAATATCATAAGAAAGCAAATACAATTGCTTGGATGGTGAAGAAAATTGATAGGGATGCTCTTTGTAGACTAATATTCACTGGCGTATTTCCAGCACCGTAATGCACATTAAAGGAAAAAAGTGATTAGTGCGATCATTAAAGTATCAACAAAACTGGAATCGATAGAACTATGATAAATCCTTACAACATAAATGTGAGCATACAAACACAAAAACTTGAAATACCATTCAAAGGTCATAAATGTATGCCCGCACGCACGTACACTTATTGCATGGGCTGTTTCAATATTTTGAAATGGTTGTGGCGAAGTAATGTTATCTAAAAAATAAGAACAATTTGTACTGTTAATTACTAAAGGGATTTAACTTAAAAAAAAAAAAGAGGGATGCACGCCCAACTTTACACAAGTACACCTGCCCACAATAGAAAGCACACACAAGACACCAACACACTCACACAAATACAGGCATCTTAAACTGCATTCGAGCACATGTCATCTATCATAAGTCTCCCTGATCGGAATAGATTCTGTCAGCTCTTCGCCCGTATTCTTCCTCGTCAAGGTGTCCTCGCGTTATGGATCGCTCATACGAATTTGTCATAGCAGCATGATTTTATAACACGTATTGATTACATATGGAAGAAACGACCGGGGATAAAACCACTACAGAAAAGTGGAAAAATTCAATCGGAAATGCAAATGCTGTTGAGAAAAATAATACCATTAGTGAAGACGAATAATAAAAAGCTTATACAAGTAAAGACAAAGTAATATATATGCATATCTTTGTATAATTTTGTTTTTCAAACCTCGTCTGTATGGAAGGTTACCTGAGCCATTAATAACATTTAATAAACGATGTATTTACTGCGGAAACTTTGATGTTTGAAATAGCCAAACACTATAGTTAAACTTTGGAAAAAGTCAGTGGCCCTTCATGCTCTCGGGAACAATGAATCTGTATGGTACGCCGACGGGGACCTAGCACCAGCGACTCGGACCAACATGTCAATAATAGCTTGAGTACATTCCACAATAAAAAGCACATGTATACTTTCAAAGGACCATCCAAGGGTTGCCGAGTAGCAGGAACGGATGTCTAAAAAAGTGCCAGGTAAGGTTGCAAGAATGTAGTAACACAAGTTCATCGCTTTTCATTGTTTGCTCGAGAGTAATTAACGATCAGTCAAAATAAGGTGTTTGAGGTTCTTCTCGTAGTATTTGCGAGCCCGAGTTAAGTCAGCTCCAGTCACGCTAGTATAGATTCGCACAGTCATGTCTTCCAACTCGTGAGGAACATCAGCAGGTATCTAAACACACAGAAAAGAGAAAATAGATATAAGAATGATAAAATTTTTCTGAGGGTACATAAGGAATGATGAATTAACCATAAACAATTATGGAACGTTTTCATGTGTGACCGTGCATCACAAGTACGAGTTGCACATCCTGATTACAATAAATATGTGAGGACAACAAATAGGTTAAATAGGTCAAACTGGTCAATCTTATTTTTCTTACATTTTCGAAAACAAAATTTCTTCTTCTACATTATATGAAAGTTAGGAATAAAAATGAAATTTTTGGAGAGTTGTTTTTTGATAACACTTAAAAGAGTCAATGAATGTCACTTTGGCAACTGTTTTATTTGTCAGAAAATGTGTTGAGTATTTAGATTTTATTGAATAGACTATTCATTTTTATTTTAGCATTGTAAAATGGCCTTGAGCTTTCGCCAATGACCTTCGACCCCATTACCCTAAAATTTGCAAGGGAATCACTGCTAGGCTGTTCTTGCATAAATGAAGAGTTCAGTTTCAAAAGGCTCTACATCCATAATTTCAAATTTTGGAAAAAATTTTTTTTTTTTCAATTCAATTGATTTTTTTTTTTTACCATAATAACTATCTGTGTCAAAAATAAATGACATTTCTCCCCGTTGTACTGATTTGTGATACAACACTATCAACTCTTCATGTGCCATGGTGGAAACTCCCTTTGTGTCACATTATTCTGAGACACTTCTATTTTTCAAGTCTCTTTAACTTCTTTAGATTTTTGTTGAGCTGGGGCAAATAGTGAGTAAAGTTGTAGAGAAAATGCCAAGTTTTCCTTGATGTATTTTTGCATGACAAATGTATGATTGTTTTTCTTTCATATGACCAGTAGCTACATTACTGCAAAAGCATGACTTTTGCAAATAAAACAGTGACAGAAACTTAGAAATTACTCTCAAATCCAGCAGAGAACACCTCTTGTTTACGTCGGTACTCAGCAAAGTCCAATTCTGGATATGATGCTGAGGATGAAACTTGAGTATGTGATGCCGGTGGATGGTTGTGCAAATATTATACATGGTGCGAGTAAAAAAAAAAAAAAAAAAAAAAAAATCCAGTGTGGAGCTAACATGCGAATATCCGAGTCCTCAAGACGCCCAGTGATGTGGCGGTGAGGGCATCTGCAGGGAGTGCATTCCATAACCTTACTGCTGTTGGCATGAAGGAGTGCCTATATACATCTTTAGTGGAGTGTGTTGTGAGAGGTTGATATTTGGAAGGATGGTAATTCCGCAATCTGATGTCGGTCATTGGTTTCAGATAGGTGTCCTTGTTGATGGCTATGAGATTGTTAGTGATTTTGTACATCATTATCTTGATGGCAGCTTCCCTCCTGGATTGTAGTGTGGCCCAATGCATTTTCTGCAGCATAGCTGTTACACTCTCTGTGCGTTGGTATACATTCTGCACAAATCTGGCAGCTCTCCTCTGGATTGCTTCCACCTGGTTGATGGTAGTTGTATGATGGGGGTTCCAGACAGTTGAGCAGTATTCCAGATGGGGTCTGACAAGGGATATGTATGCTTTTTCTTTGAGGTTTGGGTGGCAGTGTTTCAGGTTTCTCTTGATGAGTCCTAGCATTCGGTTGGCTTTCAGGGTGGCATTATAAATGTGTGTTTTCCAGGAGAGTTTGGATGTGAGAGTGAGGCCTAGGTATGGGTATTTGTTGACAGACTCTATGACATCTTCACCAAGGTGATACATGTGATTGATGATGTTTTGACGATGAGATACTCGCATGAGATGGCACTTGCTGGTGTTGAATTTCATTTGCCATTTTGTTGCCCATGAGTGTAACATGTCAAGGTCCTTCTGTAGTGCTATGCAGTCCTCAGTTGTCGTAACTGACCGATAGATGAGACAATCATCGGCAAACAAGCGTATGGGTGATTGGATGGAGTCTGCAATATCATTTATAAATGAGAGGAAGAGCAGGGGTCCCAGAACTGTGCCTTGAGGCACACCTGAATGGACGTCAGTCCACTCTGAGGCCTGACCATCCACAACAACTCGTTGTGACCGCTTGGTGAGAAAATTCTGGAACCACTTCAGCAAGGAGCCCCGTATACCATAGTGTTGGAGTTTCATGAGCAGCCTCTGGTGTGGGACGCGGTCAAATGCCTTTGAGAAGTCAAGGGAGATGGAGTCCACTTGTTTTCTTTCATCAAGACATTTAGCAAAATCATGAACAGTGATGATGAGCTGTGATTCGCAAGAGCGACCCGGGCGGAAACCATGCTGATTATCATTCAATACATTGTAGGTGCTAAAATGGCTCATCACATTACTGAAGATAATGTGTTCCAGTATTTTGCATGACACTGATGTAAGTGATACTGGTCTATAATTTGCTGCAATGCTGTGATCTCCCTTTTTGTAGATTGGAGAGATGTTGGCCAATCCTCAGTCATCTGGAACTTCTCCCTCATCGAAGGACTGTTGGTAGATTGATGCAAGAATAGGTACAACTTCTGATGCCATGTCCTTCAAAATTCGAGCTGGTATTAAATCTGGACCTGTTGCTTTCTGAACATTGAGCTCTTTCAGTTGCTTTAACACGCCAGATACTGTGACCTTAATGCGATGGACATCTGGGAGTTGAGAATCATCCATCAACGGCAGAGCGTCAAGGCTTTCGGAAGTGAAAACTGACAGGAATTGTTCATTTAATATGCGAGCTTTGTTCTTGCTGTCTGTAACTTTCCTGCCATTTTGTTCCATCGGTGGTATACCGGTGTTGTCCTGTCGCTTTGCCTTGATAAAAGACCAGAACTTTTTATAGTGTTTGTCATCAGGATCATTTAGCATGTCGTTGGTATAAGACCAATAGGAAGATCTAATCTTCTTCTGTACAGTTTTCCTGAAGGACCTGAACTGATTCCAGTCCTTATCAGAGTCTGTTGTTCTTGCTTTTTTGTACAGTCGTGCCTTTTTCCTGACCATACGTTTTATGGATGGCGTGATCCATGGTTGTTTCGTAAGGGGTCGTGAGAGTTTACTTGGTATATGTTTCTCCATTGTCTGTAAGAGGAAGTTCTTCAGTTGGAGCCAGTTCTCATTCGTGGTCTGCTGATGGTTTACACAAAAGAACTGATCTTGGAATGTTTTGAAGTCAGACCTCATGCCTTCTATATCTCCCTTGCTGTATATGAAGATCCTTCTTGGTTGTTTCTTGTTGATAGAGGGATGAAGGTCAACGTCACATACAACTGCATCATGATCACTGATGCCATCAACGATCTTTGTGTTCTTGATGGAGTTTGGGTGAGTTGCCAAGACTAAGTCAAGTACATTACTCGCTCGCTCTCTGGTTCTTGTTGGCCCTGAGACCTGTTGCTCCAGGTTGTATTCATTGCAGATATCCAGAAGGGTTTGGCATTTAGTGGATTCTTTTGCATATTGTTTGACAGTATTCTCCTTCCAGTCAATATCTCCAAGGTTGAAGTTAGTCAATCACTGCATGAAATGCAAGCTATATGTGAGAGGAACGGAAGCGCGAGAAACGCTTACATTGTACCGCGGCACTGGGCGATTTATCGATCGGATTAGGCGGATTAGTGTGTCTGTGCAGAATATGCGATATTGCACGCCGTCCACTGAGTCGGACGTGCGAACATGGCACATAAAGTGTTAAGTGCTCTTTACAAGAATCCTCATCCATGCATTCATTTTTGTTTCTTTTCATGAATTCATCATTTCTATGTTTTGTGTATGTACTACCTTTTGAAACTGAAAGTGGATAATATCCACTTTTGTACTATATTATAGTACCAAACTTCGTCCTCTTCAATGTTCTAGATCCATGGAGCAGTAGGGCGGGGATCCATGCAGCATAGAAGGTAGTTATGGATGACAGCGCCAATGTACACATGATTATTCATACTTTGAACCATTTCCGAGATATAGAGGAAAAAAATAAGTACTTTTTTCTTGACCTTTGAACTTTGACATCATGACCGAAACTTTATCTAGATGGCCTTTATCAGGTAATACATGTAAAAAAAAAAAAAATCAGACATTATATAGATATGGGGAAATAGGGAAATCTTCTTGAGCGTTTGACTTCAAATGTTAACCTTGAGTATGTGCGCTTATTCTCAAAAAGCTAATCAAATACAAAAAAGAAAATCTACACAATCTTCGCTTTTGACCATCTATTTAGTTTATTTATTGTCTTTTTTATAAAAGCAGGGTAGTCCAATTCAAGCCGCAAGGACTGCTATCCAAGGTAGCCCGTCCGTAACAAAAAAGCGTTTATGATACAATAAAATAAAAGCGGGGGACGCTGTTAGTGGCATAATGGATAAGACTACCGACTCCCGATCGGAGGACCCGAGTTCGAATCCAGCTCAGTGCTTGCGTCCTTGGACAAGACGTTTTTACCCACTGCGTCCCTCTCGATCCAGGAGTATAAATGGGTACCTGGCAACGCTAGGATAATAATAATAGCAGGGCCCTCTGGTAGAGCAGTGGCAACACTGAAGAGGCTATCCTGGGTAAATAAGACCTTATTATTATTATCTTTATTAAAATATATACATAACAAACATATTATATAGTGTACAAATATACCCAATAATACACTTCGTAAAAGTGGAGAGCCTCTGTAAATAGAGAGTAGAATAGGTAGATTAGATAAAGGAGAGAGAGAGAGAGAAACAGAGAAAGAAAGGTGACAAGAAGAATACATGTGTGCAACTTTCAAAGAAAAGAGAAATTAACTCCTGCTAATAACCACTTGGATGTTGCGGACATTACTTTTAAAAAGGGGCAGTGAGGGGGAGGATTTGATAAACACGGGTAGTGAGTTTATCAAGTTTTTCTCCGGCAGTGAGACCCAATCAGTCAACAACAATGATCAATATAAGGAAGTATCAAAGTTGAATATAAATGAAGGAGTACTGGTTGCGTCAGACAGTGCTTAATCCTTCGCATACATATAAGAAAGTTCATTATTTTCTTTTCAATATCATTGATCTGAAAAGACCAATTTAAATTCCGATTTACAAGAACGCCTAAATACTAAAAATTGTTTACATTTTCAAAGAATTTGTCTTTTATTCTATTTTGTAATTTAACATGATTTTTCTTCCTTTTACCAGAAATGAACATAACTTTAGTTTTATCGGTATTGACAATCCATTTTCATTTAACCATTTACATAAAACATAAATATCATTCTGTAACTGTGTTTGGACAGCCTGTGCTCCATATCCTGCGTACAATGAAACATTCGTATTTATATAAAAAGGTAGACTGCTTATGCCAGTTAATGTACATTATACACAATGAAAGTCCAGTATTAAACCCTGCGGTACACTGGAAGATACTGGAAGAAAATCACTTCGTATTCCTTTGTTTGATATACATTGCTTTCTCCCTAATAAAAATGATTCAAACGATGATAATTCAATACCGTTTACCCCCCCCCCCCCAAAAAAAAAAAAAAAAAAAAACAGATAAAAAATAAACTGACTTTTTTAATACGAAGATCATAGGGAGTGATATCAAAGCTTTCCTCATGCCTAAAAAGACAGCACCAGTAAATCCACCTTTGTTAAAGTTATCGTATAACATTTCACAAACTTCTATTAATCACGTTGAGGTGGAATGTTTACTCCTGAAATTAGACTGCCTATCACTAAACAATTCTTCTTTAGTCAGATATTCCATCAATTGAGAAAAAGTAAAGAAAAAAAATTGAGAAAAAAAAGTAAAAAAAAAATGTAAAGTTTTTTTTAAACAATTGACAAAAGGGAAATTGGACGAAAGTCACTTAGTTCATGACTTGCTCTCGTTTTTGGAACAGTGGATACGTTAAAATCATCAGGGAGCCACCAAAATTGTAGTGATTGATTAAGAAGGCGCAAAACAGGAATGCCAAGAAATTCAGCACTAGGCTTTAGCAGTCGAGGGTAGAGGTCATCAAGCCCTGCAGATTTCGAGCAATCTAGGATAATCAGTTTTTTTTTTTTACAAATTCAAAGGTGATCTTGTCAAATACAAAACATGATTGTACTTTACTATTTCGTTAAATAGCATCCTCGCTGTTGTGTTCCATTTCACCAGAGTCTTCTCTTCCATGAATTGATTCAGTTATTTTACTAAAAATTATTATTGTTGAACTCCGTTGCTATCTTCGAAGGATAAGATACAATATCCAAATCGATGACCAGATGTGAAGATGCGTTACATTTGCTATCAGGCAAAATTCCTTCTACTGTATAATTTCAAGTTGTTTTCATTCTTAAATCTTATTGTGGAAATAAGCTCTTTTCAACTATTTTTAATTCAAATATTATCTTTTTTCTCGATGAAATATATTTTCCCCACAAAAACAATAATTGATTACTTTCATGGGGAACCTTTAAGTTTCTTGCGCACTGATAAATAAGGTGCCTGATCGTCAGAAATTTTCAGAAAAAAAAATCTCTAAACTTCTTCCATTGGATCAGTAACATTTGAAAACTATTCATTCCAATCAATACATAATGAATCATTGAGGAAAGCAGTTCCATTACACGACTGAAAAGATCGAAAACGAGATACTTGAGGCAACATATTTGAAGATTTACCTTCGTTACAATGTAGCTATACTAGAGAGTGGTAACAGAACCTAAAAGATTGCAATAATATTATCCGAAAGCTGCTGAAGCAAAAATCACATCATTAAGAGTCTGATTAAAGGGGGTCACACGTGTTGGTCTCTCCATAAGCTGTTTTAATCCCAGTGATTTACCCATTTCAGTTAGCCTGCCGGACAAGGAATTTTCTGAACCGAAAATACTTGTTCTAGATTTTCCTCAACTTCTTCAAAAAAAGAGACAGAACTATTTTGTTTTCGTTACACAATACCAGCGTGTGTGTGTGTGTGTGTGTGTGTGTTTTCATGCTCTTTCAAGTGGGTTAAAATGGGCTGTGAATCGGTACAGATTATTTTAGAAAGTATTTTGGCAAAATTCCTAGAGAGCGAGATACAAAATTAATTTCCGATGTTAATCAGGCAGAAGTGCGTAAGTCCACTAAGCTTACGACAACGCTTGGACTAAGGTGTTTTTTTTTTTTGTTTTTTGTTTTTTTTTGCATCCCGCACAGACATGTTATATCCTAACACGCGCGTGCGCGGCCTTTGTAGCGACAAACGCACTGCGATTTGTTTTAAATTTAATTGGATAATTGCCAGTAGACGACAGTCATGCTAAAGCAATGTGCAGTTTAATGTTTCCAGGTTAGCATGCCTGTACAGTGACGGGACATTAAACTGAACATTACTTGAATATGAGACTATTCTGAATCAAATGATTTTCACACAACTACAGATATATAACATACTCTCAAATGAATCCCACAAGAATTGGAACAGTCATCCCCCAGCATTCCCACTGATTCCCGCTGATTCCCACTGATCAGTTACTAGCCATCCCATTTAAGTATAGAGTAAAACACTACTACTGGTACTACCCTGGTACTGTAGTATTAGTGTAGTACGGTACTGCACAAACTAGACCTAAGGTGTATTTTCTATATCGAGTGGAGCTGTATATAAACCTTTAGCCAGGCCTAGTATTCTTTAGTTTAAATAGAGTATAAGATTAGAGCCTACAGTCAATAGGGTCTAGGCCTACTCCTACTTGGGCATAGAGTAAGAACGATGTGATCTGTATCGCATGCAGATCCCTCTACCACTGTACTCTGTCTCTAACTATAGATAGTCTAGGGTAACGTTAGGCATGAATAGACAACAGTCTAGACGGCCTACAATGTAGTACATCTCTACAAATAAAATTACCTAATACAGATTTCTTGACTCAATATCTGGGGAAGTTCTATCAGCCACAACTGCGTATCTCTAGGAGATACGCAGTTCTGGCTGATAAGCACATGGTTAACCACGAAAAGAGATACGTAGTTCTGCCTGATGAAACACATGCTTATCAGGCGATAAAGTTTTTGTTGTTGAGGAGAGTTCGAACAACAGTCTCGATAACAGTAGAAAGTTCACTTTCGTCATGAACACATTCGTCTTTGAGAACGTCAGCTGTAGTCAATTGTGTGTGTGTGTGTGGGGGGGGGGAGGTTTATTTCCAGTCATTGAGTGACTGTAGGCGGGCGTTTAACAGCTGCTTCGTTGCCTTCGGCTTTCACCCCTGATGACAATCTACACTGTAATTGCGCCTCACCTATATAGAATATACGGTTGGCGGAGCACCAGCACTCCCACATCTACTCTTCATACTGGTTGTTTGGGGGGTTTTCCATCCTGTTTTTGGTTGTTTTTGTTTTGTAATGTATTGTTGTTTTCGTTTGTCTGTTTTTCTGTCTCGTTCCCTGCACAGAGCACAGTTTGTCGCGAGATTTTGCACTTGAATAGATCCTAACATTCGGAGCCACTTTTTCTCAGATATCTCTTTCCCAAAGATTCTTCTATTTAGATAGGTAACGAAAATCTGCTTCCACTGAGTTTTACCAGCTTAGATACTGGTCTTTTAGAATATATCCTTCACTTAAAACCCACGACACAGTGATAAAGGTTCTACGAAAACTTGTTAGCACATAGGTACACTACATTTGTGATCATGCATCACAAAACCACCATAAGTCGCCAGACATAGATTTTGATTGAGGGCAGATTCTAAGAAGGCACACTCTTAGCTTTAGATTATGTATAATCTAAATATTTGAAAGAAAGCATACTCAGGAAAGGTGTGAACTGAGAAAAGAGACTCTTAACTGTAGGGTCTATTTAAGCGCGTTATCTTTACCAAGCCATGCCAGCTGTGTGACAAATGGAACAAAAAAAAAAAAATAGATGAAAAGGATGAAAACCTTTGGAACAACACCAAGTAAGGCATTATTGGAACAGAATGAAATTAAGTAGGCTCTATCAACTCTTTCTGTCAATGATTAATGCCAACTTTGCCAGCAGTAGCATTTTTTTCCCAATGTTATTAGAGCAAAGAGTCATGTGCAAAGGTTTTCCATGAAATGAAAGGGGGTGTTGCGACACGGATTGTCGCCCCTACACGGATTGTCGCCCCCGTCACGGATTGTCGTCTGGCGACAATCCGTGACGCTTGTGCAGTTCCCAGTGTTTGACCTCGAAGGCGACAATCCGTGATGGCAAAAAAAAAAAAAAAAAAAAATGTTGCGACACGGATTGTCGCCCCGTCGAGGATTGTCGCCCCGGGCTCGGGGTGGTTCCTCCGGTGTTAAGCTTTGGTGGGATGGGTATGACTGGTAAGTTATGCGTATGTGTGCGTGTGTGTGTGTGTGTGTGTGTTTGTTGTGAGCTGCATGATATGTGCTGTGTATGATTTGTAGGTGAGTATTATAAGTGACTTGTGTATGAGTTTCCGTATAGCTGTGTGTGTGTGTGTGTGTGTGTGTGTGTTTGGAGTATAATACAATATGTGACCGTGCACCTCAAAACGAACATAAAGTCGCACACACTGATTTTGCGTGAGGACTGAAAAGAAGTGAAATGGGTCAACTTAGCCGAACTTGACTTTTTCATATTTTCTGAAAGAGCGGGTCTTCTTTTACATTGTGCTAAAATTTGGTATCATAAAACGGACAGGAAAGTGTGTTTTTTGCAGTTTATCTCGAATATTTTTGGTAGAATAGTGTGATTAGGTGTGTCTTTAGAATCCCTTTTTTATTTCTGAAAAAACCTTGTCCACACTCTTCATTTTCAACTCTAATTACTATTGAAAAGATAGTGCTACTGCTTTGAAAGTTGGCATTAATTATGGACAGAGTGTGATAATGAGGCATGCTTAATTTCAGTTTAATCTGATAATTCCTTCATTGTTGTCACTCTGGTGGTTCACTTCCTGTTTTTTGTCCCATTCATCGCGCAGCCAGCACGGTTTGGTAAAGATTGAGCACTTGAATAGACACTGTACTTCAGAGCCTCTTTTTTCAGTTCACACTTTTCCTGATTTTGTGCTTTCTTTCCAATGTTTAGAAAGGTTAGCAGAGTCCATTTGATTTGAGTTATACATCATTTTAAAGCTTAACTCTTTATGTGCCATGGTGGAAACTCCCTGTGTGCCACGTTATTCTGAGACATGAAGGTAGTCATGCTTGGAGAAAGAATTATGTTTTTCCAATTTGTATAACTTCTACAAATTTCTGTTAAGATGGGCATAATAGTAGGTAAAGTTAAGAGGAATGCCAATCTTTGTTTCGATATAAATTGTATGGCGACCCTATTTTCCATTTTTCTTTTGAATGGCCAAATGCTACATTACTGTAAAGGCATGACTTTTGCACATAAAACCGTGACAGAAACTCAGAATGTACGAGCAAATCTAGTTTGGAACGTCGCTTGATAGTCGATCACCACATAAGAGTGCAAGCCGTATATGAGAGAAACAAAAGCACGAGAAACGCTTTCATTGTGCCGCGGGATTAGCAGTAATTAGCGGTTTATCGATCGGTCTTGGCGGCTTTGTTTGTTGAGCAGAATATGCGAAGTTAGCACGCCGTCGACTGAGTCGGACGTGCGAACGTGGCAAATAAAGAGTTAAAGTCTGTTCTTTCAGAATATGTTCTTAATTAAAAATTCATGTCTGGCGACTTTTTGTTTGTTTTGAGGTGCAGGGTCACATATAATAGAAATTGTGCATGTGTGGTGGTTGTATAGTGGTAGTGGTTTGTTCGTCTGTGTTTATACGTGTGCATGTATGCGTACGTGTGTCTGTTTGTGTTTGTGTTTTACGGAGCCCGCCAGGTGACATGAGGGAAAAAATCTGCATGGATTATTGCGTTCCCTCGCAATAATTATTGCGTTCCTTCGCAATATCATTGCGTTCCCTCGCCATATTATTGCGTTCCCTCGCAATTTTATTGCGTCCCCTCGCAATAATGATTGCGTTCCCATGCAATAATAGGGAGCTTTAGATTTTAGACGCGCGGACGTTCAAAGGGGGGAAAAAATGGTCTGAGCGTGCGCAGAAGCGCACGTCAAGTTGACGCACGCTTATTGCGAGGGAACGCAATAAATATTGCGAGGGAACGCAATAACTATTGAGAGGGAACACAATAATCCATGCAGATTTTTTTTTTCCTCATGTCACCTGAAAGGGCTCCGTAGTGTTTTGATAGTTGTGCGAACAAACTTTTTTTGAGCAGCAGGCACTACTGTGGCAATGAAAATGCCTTCAGCGTGTATGAGCACGTGTTTAAAGAGTTCACACCAGCGTTGATCTAAAAAAAAAAAGTATGGGTGTGTCAACCAATATCAGCGGTGAGGCGGGCTAGATGAGAGAGAGACCGAGAGAAAATACATACGATGGAGGTACCCTCCCCAAATGTTATCTGTCTTTGTTCATTTTTCACTGCAGTCATTTTCTTCCATCAGTCTTAACTACAACGTCCATACCACTATTCTTTGTCCCAGAATAGGTTTGGCATGCTATATGCATGAGCGAATAATTTCCACACGCCGTAAATAATTTGTCAATCGTCAGTTGATTTTAGCACAAACAAACTGCCACTGCACACCGCTAATACATACGTAAAACAAACAAACACCAACAAACACTCAAACAAATCCTCATAATGTAAATAAACCAACTCAACACTTTTTTCCTTGATATTTATTGATTTCATTCCAATCATTCATAAATCGACCCATTCTGGGTGTAACATGAACAAAAAAGTTACAAATGGCAATTCGAAACACAAACAAATCCATTTATACTACAAATGTGACCCTGCACCTCAAAACAAACAAAAAGTCGCCAGACATGAATTTTTAGTTAAGACCATATTCTGAAAGAGCAGACTTTAAGCTTTAAAATGATGTATAACTCAAATCAGATGGACTCTCCTAACCTATCTAAATATTGGAAAGAAAGCACAAACTCAGGAAAAGTGTGAACTGAGAAAAGAGGCTCTGAAGTACAGTGTCTATTCAAGCGCTTAATCTTTACCAAACCGTGCTGGCTGTGCGATGAACGGGACAAAAAACAGGAAGTAAACCACCAGAGTAACAACAATGAAGGGATTATCAGATTAAAGTGAAAAAAAAATGCATGCCTCATTAACACATTCTGTCCATAATTAATGCCACCTTTCAAAGCAGTAGCACTATCCTTTCAAAAGTTATTAGAGTTGAAAGTGAAGAGTGTGGACAAGGTTTTTCAGAAATGAAAAAAGGGATTCTAAAGACACGCCTAATCACACTATTCTACCAAAAATGTTCGAGATAAACTGCTAAAAAACACACTTTCCTGCTCGTTTTATCATACCAAATTTCAGCATAATGTAAAAGAAGACCAGCTCTTTCAGAAAATATGAAAAAGTCAAGTTCTGCTAGGTTGACCCATTTCACTTATTTTCAGTCCTTACGCAAAATCAGTGTGTGCGACTTTATGTTCGTTTTGAGGTGCACGGTCACAAATAATCTCACTTCAACATAGATTATAGACCAACCCTACTAATAATTTTTTCACGAGAAAGTTTTGACATGTAGGGCCCCACCAAATCTATATTCCTTGAATATATTGGTTTGGATCATGTTACACCTTCTTACCTACAAGGGCATAGACATTAAAAAAAAAAAAAAAAACACACACACACACACAAATACATTACACAAATCTAGAATGAAATCAGTCATAAAAAACCCGACCATCCCCCCCCCACCGAAACAAATCTAGCGCCTACATCTATCCTAAGTATTAAATCCTACCAACATCTGTCATACCATTTATAACTATCCTTCTTCAAATCCAATCCCCAACCCACCAACCCCTGATTAACCAAAACCTAAATCATCCCACACCCACATTCACCAACCCACATATATACATACATACACACACACACACACACACACACACACGAAGGTTCGTTATTCCGAAGTTTCGTTTTTTCCGAGGCTTCATTTATCCGAAACACACAATTCCCTATACCTAGAGGTTTGTTGATCCAAAAATGAAATTCGAAATAACGAACCTTCGGAATAAAGAACCTTCGGACTAAGGAGCCTTCAGAATAATGAACTTTTGCAATAACGAAATGTAACCCCCTCCCCACATACACACGCACACCCAAACCGATACCACAATCCTTCCTGATGAAACGACTTCCCAATGTTGATAAATAAGACATAATGGACCGTATGCAGAAAAGCAGCATCCGCCCGCACGCAAGCTCCACTCCGAAGTCATATACAAATCCGCCAAACAAACTCATCAAAGTCAAAGCTGCTGATAAAATCAGTATCAACGTTTATGCCAGCAACAGCTTACTAGGTACCCTCCCCACGCGCAGCTAAAAAAACACATACGTAAAAAGCTGACATAATAAACACATTCTTCCATCATACACACACACACACACGCACACGCACAAACGGACACTAAATCATCATGTCACGCGCACATACACACTTCCTTGAAACCTCACCATGACTTTTTACATGGCATGTTTGCATGGATGTAGCCATGTAAGTTATGTGTTAGTATTTCAATGACTATGTCAAGAACGATATTACCCAGCAAAATGTGCTTCGAGGGCGGGCGACAATCCGTGCCGCTAACGCCCGTCACAATCCGTGTCGCAACAGGGGGCTTTTGTAACATACCTGATCACACTACTAAAAAAAAAAAAAAAAAAAAAAAAAAAATGTAGAAAAAAATCTGAAAACACACTTTTCAAATCATTTTTTTTTTTTTCATTTTTAAATCTCAAACTTAGAAATTATGTACGGGAAGAACAACTCTTTCAGGAAATATGAACATGTCAAGGTTGACAAATTTTAAATTTGTTGAGATCTCACTTACATGTATATCAAGAGGTGTTTGGTCGTTTTGTGATTCACGGTCACATTTTAAAGTTCTCATGACTGATTCGGAAATCCAAACAAAATCTATGTCAGAATTAAAGCTCTCTCATAAAATTTACCTTTTGTGGTGTCAATGGCT
Organism: Diadema setosum; assembly: GCF_964275005.1. Lineage (NCBI taxonomy): Eukaryota > Metazoa > Echinodermata > Echinoidea > Diadematoida > Diadematidae > Diadema > Diadema setosum. The sequence goes on from NC_092687.1 coordinate 25,517,594, forward strand.
CAGCCTCTTTATTCTCCTGGGACTTTTTGTAGACTGGAATTTCATGAAATGGATTTTTGCTTCCCATGCCGTAATCAAATATTGATACCTGTAACAACAATGAGTGCATGTACAATCAGCATATACATTGATGTTATGTAATACTAAAGTAAGCGTATTTAACAAAAATGAAACGCATGCCTACATGTCATACGCACACATATATTTATATATGACACAGAACATGGAATAAGTGAAACCAAGAGTGACCTTTAGGTTGTGTAAATATCTAATGAACAGGCTCTATGTTTCTGTTTATAGTAATAGATGATATTCATCTTTTCGTCAGTATTGGTGTAGAAAAATCTAGTAACACCGTTCAATTCTTATACATACCGCTACGAACAAATGGTCCTTGTTCCACACTTGTTTGTCTTCAGGTTTGGCGTCCTTCTCTGCAACAAGATATTTTCTTATTTCCATCGGATCATGCGACCGCACCTATGAGGAGATAACGCCATAAAAAGACTGGAAATCTGACCCCCCAAAAAATACGTTTTCATACATTTTATTGTTTCGAGGATTCATTTGTATTTAAAATGGGAAAGAATAGGTAACTTTGATAATCTTAACAAGGGTTAGTTTTCAGACTGTAATTGGAAATAATTTTCTTACTACGAAGAACAATTCATTTGTTAATACGTTCGGGTCTCTCATTATCAAAATGTCAAAGGATAATCCAGTCCTTAAATGAGATGAAGTTTGTTACTCGCAGTATACACGAAGAAAAACAGAGAATAAAAATCAGTTCACTGTTTTCATCAAAATCCTGATTATTATCAATGTATTATATACTATACTAAGAGTTATTTGAGTGACTACAAAACTAGTAAAAAAATTGAAAGGAAATGTTTACACATGAGGGAACAGAATGGTTTTTATAATGTAAGGCACAAAATTAAACATCTCAAAAAGAACATGTCTTTTGGGGAACTGCCCTTTAAGTCAACAAAGGTAACAACTTCACTCATGTTTTTATTGTGTTAAATGTATCTTTTGTATTGATACAAGGAAAGTATTTACAAAGAGCACGCATAAATGACAACTTTGTATCTTTTTGCTTTTTCTTGTGTGCCATCGAGGCATAAAATGTAGTTATACACTCATGCCTAAAGTTTACCTTTATAATGACCTACCAGGTTGATGGTAATTTAAATTACCTCTATTGTGGTCTAAAAGGCATTACATTTTAGACAAGTATTCTTAGAGAAATAAAATTTGAAAATGTTACTTTCTTTTATTTTTTTTTTCTAAGTATGGCTTACACGCTGAATGGAAATTATGCTGTCATGATCAAATATCAGAGACATAATATAATAATTTAAAACGAAATCTGTTTCAATTTCTTGAACCCATCTTTAAAAAAAGAATAAACTTCTTGACAATAAAAATACAAAGGCGTAAATCACAAGGTTAATATGCAGCAAAAAAAAAAAGAAAAAACTTGGATAACCTAATCTCATCATATTTTGAGATCAAACACACTATTTAAAGGGAAGATAAACCCCAAGAACAATGTGAATTGAGTGAAAGCAGCAACATTAGTAAAACACATCAGTGAAAGTTTGAAGAAAATCGGACAATCGATGCAAAAGTTATGAATTTTGAAAGTTTTGGTGTTGGAACCGCTGGATGAGGAGACTACTAGAGATTTTGACGTATGAGTGACTACAATATCAAGAAAATATAAAGAAAATACTACAAAAATCAATTTTTCATGAAAATTACAAATTCCATCAACTTGATATTGACATATGTTAAGGGTAGCAATTATTCCCCCTGCTTTCTGAAAGCGGTTGGTCCACTGCTCTTTCATAATTCTAGAAAAGTGAATTTTTGTTGAATATCCTTTATATTTTCTTTGTATTGTTGTCCACTCATACGTCATATCCTCTAGTAGTCTCCTCATCCAGCGGTTCCAACACCAAAACTTTCAAAATTCATAACTTTTGCATCGATTGTCCGATTTTTCTCAAACTTTCACTGATGTGTTCTACTAATGTTGCTGCTTTCACTCAGTCCACATTGCTCTTTGGGTTTACCTTCCCTTTAAAATTTGATAAGTTTCAAATGATGTTTAGCGCTCGGAAAAATAATCATCCAGTTATAATCATACAATGATACCTGGTTATGTTGACAAATATCATTCACGACTGAACGCTGTCATGAACTTTAAAGACAGCATTGACAAATTGCGCGTTTTTTTTTTTTTTTTTTAAGTTTGCTTGTTATCGAGAAGGGACTGTGTTGTTGTTTGTTAAAATATGTTTATTTAGGATAAAAAGTTCAGCAAAAGCTGTTTTACAACAATGTCCTGTATTAGAATAGATATTAAAAAAAAAAAGTCTCAGATGCAGTTTCTAATGCAGTGGCTTACCGTGCATGTAATATTGCATGGATGTGATATGTCCTTGAAAACGACCCAAACATTATGCCAGCCTGGACGACTGCAAATTCGTTTTAAGGTTTTCTTTGAGCCTTTTAATGCTACATAACCTTCAACGTAGCCTTGCTGTCGATAAGTTGGTCCTTCTCATAAAAAAAACCAACAAAAACAAAAACGTTACCATTATTTTTTCCTCTCTCTCTCCACCTCTCTCTCTCTCTCTCTCTTCATATTCAAGACATGATTTGGCGCTCCAAGCTATGTGTTGAATATGAACAGAAAAAAATGAATGTGCAGACCAAGTTATCAGACTGGTTGCCATATTCAAGCTTATAAACCATAAAATGTTAGGGGCAAACCTAACCACAAGCCCTAAACACAAACCTGCATTAGTACAGGCTGGCCTAATTGGCCACTTTCACATTCACTTTCCCTGCATCTCATCCGTGCGGTAAGACATGCATTGTTCCTCCTTATCAACACACAAGCTTGGAAAACGTGCAATTCATCATTATTCTTTTTAGAGTTTATGTACTCGTAATGCATTACATTTTTCAATATAATTAGGTATCAACGGTAAGAAAAAGAACTGGTCTTTGTACTTGTGTGAGTGGGTGGGTGGGGTGCGCATGGGGCGTAAGGCCTTATAAAAATAATTAGAATCATTATCATTATTTTTCATTTTACTTTTATAATCATTATCATTATTTCATTGTTGTTCTTATTGTTAATACCGTTATCATTATCATTATTATCATTTGTACTAATGTTATTATTCACAGATGCCGAAGTTAATGTTATGTTCGACAGTAATCCCCTAGAAGAGGTTTCTTCTATTAAATTTTTAGGTGTTGTGTTGGTAATAAGCTGTTATGGAAGTGTCATAAAACTGATATTTGTAATGTATTTGCACGTAACATATACATAATGAATAGATTGAAATATGATTTTAATTCTTCTGCTTTGATGACGCTTTATTCGAGTTCGGTACTGCCGTATTTGAATTACGGAATTCTTGCTTGGGGAATACATATTCGGCATTGTTAGACATATTTTTTTCGTTTGCAAAAAAAAAAAAAAATGACGCTCAGAATTGTTTTTAAATCTTCATATCCGAGCACATACCGATCGGCTGTTCCTTAAATACAAAATACTTAAAATAAAACACTTGCATTTTTTTTTCAACTTGGTCAATTTATGTTTAATTACAAATGCAACCACCTACCCAAAATATTTCATCCTTTATTTCACCGTAACAATCACGTACATAACTATCCCACGAGACAATCCAAAGTATTACGTCTTCACTAAATAATGAGAACTGTACACACTCAACATACATTTGTTTATACCGGATCCAGATTTTGGAATAGCTTACATATTGATTTACAAGAATCTGAGAAGTTAATTACATTTAAAGGACAAGTTCACCTTCATAGACATGTGGGTTGAGTGAATGCAGCAATATAAGTAGAGCACATCAATGAGAATTTGAGGAAAATCTGACAATCCGTTCAAAAGTTATGAATTTTTGAAGTTTCTACTCAGTCACGGCTGGATGAAAAAAACTGCTATAGCTTGTGATGTCACATGTGTACAACGATATAAAGAAAGAATAAAGAAAATTCAACATATTTCCATTTTTCTTGCACAGCAAAAGAACACTTGACTTTTCTCTATCAGAAGGCAGGGGGAATGATATTACCCTTAACATACGTCAGTAATAAGTCGAAGAAATGTGCACTTTATTCAAGAAGTAACGTTTTGTGAAATTCTCTTTTTATTTTCCTTATATCGTTGTACGCATGTGACATCATACACTGTAGTAGTCTTTTCATCCAGAAGTGACTGAGCAGATATTTTAAAATTTCATAACTTTTGAACGGAATGTGCAATTTTCCTCAAACTTTCACTGATGTGTTTTAATAATATTGCTGCATTCTCTTAATCCTTGTGTATATGAAGGTGGGCTTGTCCTTTAAGTATATTTGTACATTGTTTATTTGTTTTCTATATACCAGTTAATTCTGTTTAATGAAAAAAAAAAAACACGTTATGTTTCACTTGTCCTTGGGATTTTGTAGTATGTCCACAGACCTTTTTCCATCCTTCTCCCTTTCCTCCTCTATTCTTCACTGCTTCTCTTTCCTCGTTCTTCGTTGTTCAGTAGCTGTCTGAGTGCATTTTCTCAATTTCTGATATTTCTGTGTTTTGTGTTACTGTTGTTGTTGCTGTTGTTGTTGTTGTTGTTATGTTTTGTGTGGCCGATTGTATATCTTCATTTCTGGTCATTTTTCCTGGCATGCCTGGCCCTAAAGTGTATGTGCCATAAATGTGATATGTTATATAGTTTTCTTATGTTTGCATTCCCAAAGCACAGTAAGTATTGTTTATAGTATCAGCATCATGTATCTATGAGTAAATTTACAATAGTAAATAAAAGAATTTAAAACGAATATGTTTTATTGGTGTAACAAATTGGTGCTGTTGTTAGGTTCCAGTGTTCCAAGTCTTACAAGCTTGGCTCTTTAGTAGAACACTGTTTCCATCGTTATGATTATTTACTATTTTGGTTACCATGGCAAAGTGTATCGTTTTTTTTTATGACATCATTTGTGCATACACTTTATATCGTTTTTGAAAAGAAAATGCCTTTATCAGACGAATGAAAGACGAATCGAAAAACTTTACCAGTATGGATCATGTTCCTTTTTTTTTTTTTTTTGATGATGGAAATGAATAAACTATTGAATGGAATTGATTTGAATTAAAAGCTATTGTCTTAAAACTATATATATTTTTTTTTTTTGACTGATGGAGTGGATGGTGGCACACTTCTTACCTTTCCCTTTGCATGGGTGATCTCTATTATACATTGGTAAAGATGTCTTGCGTAGATCCGTCTGATGATACGTTTGGCTTTCTCCATTCCTGGATTTGTGGATTTTGATGCCATGATATCGTGAATGATTACATCGGTCGCCTTGCAGAATGCTGTATCGTCTTTCCAGCACTCTAAAAGGTTAAAGATCCTTCGCAAAAAAAGGCACCCAAGGAGAAGGATAAACAATGGATAGCATTCATCATGTCATGTTAACATCCTATTTAGTGCTATTACGGTTCGGCTCTACATACAAGAACTCTCTTTCAAATATAGGGTGAAAAGATATTTCCATTTCATTTTTTTGTTTATTTTCTCGATCAAACATTAAGTTGATGAACATTTGCACAGACACGTAGAGGGAACATTTAAATAATAATGAAATGTGTATCACTTTCAAAATTGAAACAGGTTTACACATCGCATGTTGATTTGATTTGAATGTACAGCTTGTTTAACAAACCATCAAATAAAGTAGATTACTGTTTAGATGGAGAATATGACCTAGTTCAAAAGGTAGGGCTGGGGTAAGAAATAAAGTAGGAGGTACGGAAAGAAGAAACACTGCGTACCGGCATAAAAAAATGACATGGAGCAGTGACAGTTATACTTAGCATATATAGTGCACGAGCGAGCTATATCTTTCCACAAACATAGTGATCCTGCATATATAGGTAATGACCTTATTTGGCGTGTTCTTATTTCAGCGCAAAGAAAACAACAATTTGTGACCATGAACACAAAAAAAAAACAAAAAAAAAGTGGCACCCCCTGATTTTACGTGAGGACTCAGAAAAGAAAAAATAATTGAACCAAGCCAATCTTGAGGGTTTTTTTTATATTTCCTTGTTTTACACTATTCTTCAGTTTGGAATCTTAACGTGAATGGGAAAGTGTGTTCAAGAAGATTTTCTACAACTCTTTCTGAGGGAGAGATCAGATATGTCTCAGAGGCCACTTTTCATTTTTTTTTTTGGAAATCTTTTGCTTACTCTTCACTTTCAAATCTCATAACTTTTAAAAGAATGACGGCACTGCTTTGGATGTTAGCATAAATCATGGGCAGAATATGTTTGTAGAACAGGCTTAATTTCAGCTTTATCTGAAATTCCTTTGATTGTTGTTGCTCCTATGGTTTACATCCTGTGCTTTGTCACTTTCATGGCACAGCTAGCACTGATCGGTAAAAGTTAAGCGCTTGAATAAGTCGTGTACTTCAGAGCCTCTTTGCTCAGTTCACACTTTTCCAGAGTGTGTGCTTTCTTTAGGGTATTTAGGTAGGTTAGGGGAGTCCATTTTTATTGAGGTATACATCATTTTAATTCGTAGAGTTTGCTCTTTTAGAATCTGCCCTTAACTAAAAATCCATATTTTGGAAACTATTTTCTTGGTTTTGAGGTGCAGGCTCACATTAAGGTTCTCGTTATAGTCAATGTAGACTAGTTAGATGTTTTTTTTTTTTTTTTTTTTTTTTTTTTCATTTCCGCTAAAGAGAGTTGTGACGAATATTTGATATTCAGAAAACAGTGTATGGCATTATTGAGAGGCCAGATAACCAGACAAATTGTCTATGGTTGGAAAGCTGTATTTGGGAGTACAAAAATAATACACGTACTGATAATTGATTAACGGTTACACACCAATAACATACGAGTCAAGGAGGTGTTTTGAATGTCTGCATAAATGCTGCAAATATGACACCGGTGGGCAAACTATTTGAAATAGACCAGAATTGATGACAGTGCTTTGCTGAAGGTAGTACGCATATGAGGTATTTGGTAAGATCTTTTTGTTTAGTTTTTTTGCTGACAAGTGTAGAGTTATTATGATTAAACATGACGGTTCTTATTACATTAAACTTAGTGGAGGCTGCAGAGTCCACGGATTGAACACCTGAGGTAGACGATGGATAAGATGCAATTCATGCATTTTAAATGATTTATGAATATGAAATGTGTGAAATGTGTGAACGGATGTCCAGGTTAAAACAGATCGTGCAGCCAATCGTAATTCTTTTCAATATTATATAAATATAATCTGAACTGACCCACAACAATCAGTTCATAGTTTAAAGGTAGGGAATCCCATTTGCATGCCTTAAATGAAGAGTTGTATAGATACAATGGTATGTTGAAGAGAGAATATTATATAAATATAATCTGAACTGACCCATAACAATCAGTTCATAGTTTAAAGGTAGGGAATCCCATTTGCATGCCTTAAATGAAGAGTTGTATAGATACAATGGTATGTTGAAGAGAGTATCCCATAAAGTATTGAAAGTGGAAGGTAACATTTAGTACATTTTTGTTGACCGTAAGATTTTGAATTGATTTTTTTTTTTTCGGGGCTCACCGTAAATTCCAGTACATTACTAGGCTACCTTTGCAGACCCATGCACTGCATGCGTTTGCATCATGTATATTTTGTGAAGAAAGTTCATCAAAACCTACTAACATTTCTATATACATTCTTGCCACACACTCTATATGTTATTACATCAGCTCTTACACTGTCTTTTAGATTTGTGTTTATAGATAAGAAAATACAGAAGACTGCAACAAAAAAGCATAAGTGTGGCTGACACACAGAACTACTGAGTAGTTGAGTTTTGTCCATTATTCAAATTGTAGATAACTGCTGACTTCCAAATTTCTCAGCAGTGGCCTAAACAAGTCCCCCGAGGTTCATATTTAATGTTTTGCTGCATTTTTCGGAGGTGTGAAAAAGGTATCCCCTACCTTTAAATGTGACATTATCAATGTGTGATTATCAAATTTTGAATCACATATTGGATGTAATGAAAGACTTTATAACCTATAAATTATAAATATTTATTAAACCTTATTTATTTAACCTATTTTAAATATATTATAAATATTCTGCTTTCCTCTTTTTTTTTTTTTTAGAGAAAACAGTATAACTTTCAATGTCTTTTTTTACCAAGATAATGAAACAAAATGAAGAATTTCCAAAGTGTCCATTTGACCAAAAAGATTATGCATTCTCACCTAAACTAATACATGACTCTATACTAGTTTTCAGAGTGCAGCTCGCAGTTCACATACTGTGTTATCCCTTATGATTTTTTTTCGCAAGAATTCAAATTACAAAACTTACCCATCTTTTCCTTGAAAGTTGAGATGTTTATAAGCCAGTCGAAATGCATGTTTGTACCTGACAAAACAAAGGGAAGTTAATTCTGCAGACAAATTCAGATCAGCAATGTATTCGCTGCATAATTACACATTCTTATCATTAAAAAATGACGTTATGTCACCGGTCCTTTTCTCCATACACTCTGCATTTTAACACGAAAAGTAACCTTTTATTAACTTTCATCCGGTGAAGTATGGCTGATAGGCATCTACGAGCGTTTATTGCGACACAAATTGTGTCCACTGCACAATTTGTCGCTTGACGATAATTTGTGCTCAGGGTTGACAGCACAAATTGTTTCCCGCCTCGAAGCGCATTTTGGGGGTGATAATTCCTAAATTTTAATAATTAATTAAGTAACAAGAAGTATAATTTGAATTCTATTAGTAATAATAAAGTATAAGTCGAAGAGGTTAGCATTTCCCAGGTGTTTAAGGCAGTAAAGTCACATAATGAAATTCAAAGTTGGTAAAAATTCCAAACAGTCCCAGTTGGCTATAAATACCTATGTTAGTGAGCAGCAAACATCTTTTCAAAGAGAAAACGGCTTAAGATAGACAAGCAACACCAGTATTGGGTGCAATGCAGACAATTAGCTCACTGGTCCCTCTGATCATACAAACAAGCAACAAATAAAGGACAATCATTGTTGTTCCAATGGTAAGGAGCATTCTTATACGTATGGACATCTCATGTCAAGCAATCATACAGTAGGGCCAAGTAGTTTTGACTCCTGCACAGTGTTGGAAAGGGAGGGTTCAGAACTAAGAGAGTCAATCATGATAAAAGAGATGCTGGATGGAAACCTCTTCGACTTATTCTTCATTATTACTAATAGAATTCTAATCACATTTCTTATTACTTGTATAATTTAGGAATTATATTACGTAATACTCGTATAAGTCTTCAGAAGTTAGCATGTTTAAAGTTCGGTACAGAAGTCAGTTTAGTGAGAACGAGAGGACAAGAAGGATGATGGACAGTTTTCACAAGGTTGAAACTTTAATCATGACACCTCATGCACAGAGAATGTCTATCGATGGTGACACACAATGTCGCAAACAGGAGAAGAACTCGAGCAAAGTTTGCTTGAGAACCTATAAGGTGCAAGGCATAGGTTTTGAGTATGATATCATTTTTATACCTTGCGTGCTTTAACTGGAGCAGGATTAAGCATGATAACGCACAGACAAATCAAATACAATGGACCTCTTGTACCGATTCCCCAATCAAGACATAATCATTGTTCCTTAATTCATATACATTTGATGGAAGAGTTGGACATTAACCAGTTCATACTCGGCATAGTAATATTGCAGTAAGCATAATTAGAGGCAACTCTGTTGCCATTTTGGGTTGATATTAGAGTTTAAATTCATCATTTTGGTGAACCAAATCTCCTAAACCAGTGGCCGAGTTATGTGTCACCAATTTCTAGTGCACAACGTAACGTGATATAATTGGTCTTGTGTCTTATCTGACTCGTATTAGGACATTGTTCTTGAGATACTGATATAAAAGTATACACATACTATCACAATTTACATGTCCCTTTCTAACTCAGCAGAACCGAGAATTGTTGAGCTAATGTGGAATCAATTGTCAGAAGGTAGAAGATTCAAAATGTACCAGCATTTGTCCAATCAGTTGTGGACAAGATTTCATTAAGACTATTATACTCCATGCGCAAAAGCTTTAGAAGTTGTGGCACTTCCGTACTTATGAGCTGAGAATGGATTGCTCTGTCCACCTTGTTCAGTTGAAGCTTGTGGAGGAGTGAAAACGTTCCAAGGTAAGGAAAAAGGCATCAAAAGCCAGGGCAATAAAATTTGGCTTCCATTTGACATAAGGAGCGAACTGGTGGTTGATCCGAGATGCAAATTAAGGTCAACATCAGGGTCACTGATATGTAGTTTGTGGATTATGTGATGAAAAAACTTGTATAATAGTAACCATTTGTTCATGTCTCTACACCTGTTAAATATGAAGCTGATATCCAATTCCTAGACACCAATTCCAATGTTGGCTGTGAATTCGTTCGGGTCATGTATGCTACCATCTTTTTGTTTACGTAAGAAACAGCTGTAGAAATGTCTGACCGAATTATGAATATGTTCATTTTTTTGCACACGAGCCACACAGGCATTCAAGACCGTTCTGAATTGGAAGCGGTTCAAGCACACTGATATGCGGGGAATTCTGTTTAGCACTCCAGACTCCCTGAGGAAAGGAATTGTCATTGTTCAGAATTAACTACCCCCCATACTGAGATGCTAGCATCGCTTGAAATTATCATGCTAATGGAGGTGGAAAATAATTCTTTGTCTTGCGAGACAGCCACCACCAAAGAATATTTTGCATCGCATGACTAGATAACGTAAATAAAGTGTCGAAGTCATTTTCTTCTAGTCCCAAGTGACAAGAATGTAATTTTCTTTGTGGAAAGCATTTAAAATCCCGAAATTTGGTTTCGTTGCTCTACAAGATTGAATTTCCAAGAGTAATAACCTTGTCAATATTGTTCTGAGGAAAAACTGAAAATGATTTGCTTGGATCTAATATGAGAACCAAGGAAGGTCTCGACGTGCTTTGGGTTTAAGCTGGATTTGTCGAAATCCTTACTGAAACTCATAAGATGACAACAAGTTGATCATAAAATTGGTTTTGTTAAGACACTCTTCCCAGGTGTGAGAAAGAATATAGATATCATCGAGATAGGTGACTGTTCTAATGCCACTACTCCTCACCGAGGCAAAGGCAGGTTTCATGACTTTAATGAAAATCTGTGGGGCCGAACTAAGGCCAGATAGAAGGCACTGGAGGCGTGCAGTAAAAACACTATTTCCATTCGAAAGACTAATAGTATGCTTGATGAACGAGGTGAGCGGATACCGATAAATATGCACCCTTTGGAGGGGCAAAATTGAAGCCTTAATCAAGCGAAACTGTTCCACTCTGAAGTGTTCGTATCTCACAAATTTTTTCAAGTTTTTCAAATTTATGATTAGAGTTATAGACCGCCAGTCTCTGGTGGAAAAGAATTGATACTTTAAATGAGGAATCTCTAATAGCTTGCTTTGAGAGAATCTATGGAGACAAGTCTTCATGGGTTGCCTTTTCCTCCTCGGTAGAATGTACCCTTTGTAGAGGAAAGATTTATTGGTTTCGTAGCCAAATATTGTGGCCAATATCCAAGGATTGGAAGTTATTTTGACCAGACATCTTTGGAAAGCTTGAGATTTCCAGCAATGAACGGTTTTGGACAGTACCCATCTTTTCTTTCTCTCTCATTTTGCTGGCTTGGATAGATACATTATGACCCACGTTGTGTGCTTATGTGACACTTGTCAATCTTTCTCAGATGTCTTTTTGAACAACTTTCTATCAAGTGGAATCGACTTGCTGCACAAGTGTTGTTGAGAAGGGTTGAGAAGCGGTCTCAAGCTACCTCGATGGTGCATGATCAGATCATACAATAGGCAAAGCCCGAGAGTGTCAGGCCATCGATGGTAACGTGAGTTGTTTAATTCTTGTTGTGTCAATTGCATGATCTGTGAATTTCAGAAAGGATTTATCCATGTGGTAGAAGTTGTAGAAGTTGGGAGCTCACAAGACCCAAAGCCTTGTGAAGGAGGATCGCCCAAATTTTGCTCTCGATTTTTAGTGTGAGAACTGCTTGGGCGTTCAATGGCAATTGAGCATTTGCTCCACGATTTTATACAGACTTTCCTTCTGATACGGCAGTATGACTGCCTTAAAGCCCCCGTCACACTAGAGCGGATCGAGCCAACGAATGCCCAGTGGATCTGAAAATTTAGAGATACGCTCACATCCGTTGCTCGTCGTTCGTGACCCGCTTGACGTTCGCTGTATCCGCTAGCTCTTCGCAGAGATTCGCAGAGATCCGCCGGAGCCATGTTTTGAGCGGATGACGAACGGAATGATAATCCCTCTGTGTTCGCTTAGCATCCGCTGATCGAAAGTTTTGGTCGCTCTGCGTTCGTGTCTTATTCGTCGGCCGTTCGTCCGAATGCGCTCAGCAAATTTGTACAGCAACACACTTAATCAAACGTAGTAGAAAAAAATAGATATTCAGAGCACACATGATAATAATGACGATGATAATAATTATAAGAAAATAAGTCATATTTACCAAGGGTACCCTCTTCAGTGTTGCCACTGCTCTACCAGAGGGCCCTGCCATTATTATTACCCTTGCGTTGCCAGGTACCCATTATGCACCTGGGGCCTGTTTCACTAAGCTCTGGGATCAATCCTAAAATCAATTCAATTGATCCCAGGGGCAGTTTTGTGATTGATCATTCCCAACAAGTTTGGAACTGTTTCAATAAGCAATTTGGGGAACGATACGGAGCTGGGAATTGAACCCAAAGTTGGGATTGATTCAGATCTGACCCAAGTTGGAAAATATCCATTACACTCGCTGAGTTGCGCGCTTATGATTGTTACGTCATAATAGCGATGACCTTACACCGAAGCGTCATAATGGCAATGAAGTGATACAATTTGTCATGTGCTCGTATGTTACATAGAGCGGAAAGGGAGAAGAGCAAAAAAGTATAAGTGAAGGGAAGGAAGAAAGAAGGGAAAGAGAGAAAATAAGGAGGAAGAGGGTGAGGAAAATGCCATATGTAGTATACTAGTAACACGCCAAGGCTAAGTACATAATATATTGCCCAGTACAATAGTATAATATAAAGACCATGCACAGGGTGAAATTATCAATTTAATTATGTTGAACCTCATACTAGTACAGAATTTTGTGCTAGTTTTAGCTATACGCCAAATTGGGCATTTAACACACATGGTGCAGTTATACACATACATACATATATATATATATATATATATATATATATATATATATATAGAATGTGTTCCACTCACACTGAGGACTGTAATTGCGGTCATTAATGTTTGGAACAATGTTGTATTCTTTATTTCGTATATATGTTTGTTTTTTGTTTGCCATTTTCATCTTTTCATCTTTAAAGATACACAAAATTCACTGTGCGCCAACAAAACCATCAACAACATCAATCAACTACAGCACTCGAGACAGTTCTGAATAAGTGAACTGTTTCAAAAATATTCACATTTGATGCAATTTAATTGTGCAATGTCAAAATGCTACCGGAAAAAAAAATGCAATGAATACACACTCTTCATTATATGAAACCCTGTACTTGGGTTTCAACATCACTACATCACGTTCACACGTGAAGGGCAAATCGTTCACATCTGGGTGTGTTAAAATCACATAGAAGAAAAAATGGTAATTGAAGTCATGAGTGAATAAGATATAGTATGCATCTTTCTTCTACATACAGTAGCTTTTCTCTTCTCTTACAACTGAGAAAATATTCAAATTCAAATCAAATTCATGAAAGAAACGTACACATTACAACATGAGACAACTCCATTCAGACATTCCCTCTTTTAAGCCGCCAACACAAGACAAAAGTTGTTGTTTTTTCATTCTTAAAGGTCGAGAGTGAAGTAGCATATATGCATAACAAGGAGAATGGAAAAGAGAGAAAGGTAGCAAATTATGCACACCAGGGAGAATGAGAATGAGAGAATCAGAGCAGTACAAGAAGAGAGCGATAAGAAAAATAGGTTCAAGAGAAATTGAGCAAGAAAGAGAAAGTATGATATACTTGGATTCTACAGGGATGGAAGAGACTACAGATTTATAACGACTTTGACACACAATTACATAGACAAAGAATAAATGAAGAAACAAGCAAGGACTATGACTAGAATGGCTTACTAATTGCCTTAGATGGTTTCTATTTGAATCTAGTCAGATAAAACAAATGCATAACAAACAAAGTGGATATTTATTATGCATATAATATGATGGTTATCTTAGTAATATGACACAAATTGATTACAATGTTTTTTTTAAGCTCACAAACGTTCACAATGAGATAAAATTCAATGTCGTTTCAAAAGGTTAAAGAGTGAGGTTTCAAAGTAAAAGTATTCACCAGCCAAAGGTATAAGTTTCCAGGAATCTGCTTCAGTGGCGCATCTAGGGAAAAAGGCGCCCGGTGCAATCGCGAAAATTGCGCCCTTAAGTTCTGAAAAAGTGTTCAACCCCAACCCCATCCCGGTAGGGACTTTAAAAATTTCCACATGATATGCTTTTTCAAGCACTTGAAAGGGTCTTTTGAAGATGATTTAAATGTAATAAATTTTGATAAATATTGGCGAGCGAGCGCAGCGAGCGAGCCGAAAATTTTTGTATTTCAGCTTACAAAACATGGAATTCTTATCATTTTTTGCTTATCAAATCTTACAATTCTAATCAAGATATAGTGACGGCCTTATAGATAACGATTTATACAAACAAACTGAGGAATTGAAAAAAAATACTCTAAATCTGTACGCGCGAGTGAGCCGAAATTTGTGTATTTCCGCGTCATCATCACGTTTTGTTCTTATCTCTTTTTTTTTTTTTGTGGATAAATTTTGGCGTGCGAGCGCAGCGAGCGAGCCGAACATTTTTGTATTTCAGCTTACAAAACATGGAATTCTTGTATTTTTTTCCTTATCAAATCTTACAATTCTAATCAAGATATAGTGACGGCCTTACATATTAAGATAACGATTTATACCAATTCTGAACTGAGGACTTGAAAAAAAATACTCCAAATTAGCACGCGCGAGTGAGCCGAAATATGTATACTTCCGCGTCATCATCACGTTTTGTTCTTATCCTTTTTATGCCTCCGCCAACGAAGTGGCCGGAGGCATTATGTTTTCGGGTCGTCCGTCCGTCCGTACGTCCGTACGTCCGTACTTCCGTACGTCCGTCCGTCCCGTTTTGTTTTTGTCGATATCTCAAGAACCGTGTGGTGGTTTTGCATCAAACTTGGTATGAGGGTATGTCCTTGGGGGATGATACTTTGTGTGGATTTTAGGGTCACAGGGTCAAAGGTCAAAGGTCACAGGTTATTTTGTGAAAAAAAATTGAAATTTCATGTTTTTCTCCATATCTCACAAATGGTTCAAGGTATCTTCATGGAACTTAGTATATATGCTTGTACCGATGGGCAGTGATTATCTAGGGAAGTTGGGGGTCATGGGTCAAAGGTCAGGGGTCAAAGGTCAAGGTCAACTCCTCAAAATATAACTACTTTCCTTATATTTATGCAGTGCCTGAAGGATTTTTTTTAAAACTTGATGTATGCATGTATAACCCAGTATATATTCTGT